>NW_022141932.1:0-40447 GCF_007565055.1 Rhinopithecus roxellana | reverse complement strand
AGAAAGCTGTTTCTCAGTAATCTTCTTACTGGGTTTTTATCTGAGGATTATTTCCTTTTTCAGCCAGTTCCGTATGCGACTCCTGAATATATATTGCAGATGCAATCAAAAAGTGTAACACAAACCTCTCAGTAAAAATAGGGCGGTTTAGCTTTGTGAGATGAATTCACACATCACAAAACAAGTGTTCACAGAAATGTTCCTTTTGTTTTTGTTATCTAGGATTTTATACTTTGTCACCTAGGTTAATGCAACTCCCAAATATCCTATGCACATCCATGAAAACGGCTTTAACAATTCTGCAAAAAAGAGTCATGTAACTAGGAGAGATCAATTCTCACATAACAAACGCAGTTTCTCGAAAAGCTTTCCAGTTTTATTAGGGATATTTCCTTTGTCACCGTAGTCCTTCCATGCATTCAAAATCCTTTCTCAGATTCACCAAAAAGCAGTACTACCATCTGTTCCATGAGAGAGTGGTTGAAACACTAATAGATAATTCACACACCACAAAGCAGTTTCTCAGAACCTTCTTTCTGGTTTATATCGAGGATATTTTCCTTTTTCCCCATCAGCTCAACTCCACTCCAACAAACCCTTTGAGGATTCCCACGAGAAGAGTGTCAGCAAAACTTCCTCAAAGAAAAGAATTGTTACTGTGAGATGAATCTCTCCAACAAGATATTTTCTCAAATGTTTATTTCTATGTTTTTATCTGAAGACATATTCTTATGTCAACCATATGCTCAATGTGATCCAAAAATATCCCCGTTTCAGATAACCCAAACCATGTACCAACTGCTCCTGATTAGAGTGGAGTAACTCTGTGAGATGAAATTCACACACCAAAATCAGTTTCTCAGAAAGCTTCTTTCGAGTATTTTTCTGAGGATTTCCTTTTTCACCATATTCCTCAATGCACTACCGAATATATCATTGCAGATTCCATAAAAAAGGTTTAGCAATCTTCCCAATGAAAGAAACAGTGTAACTCTGGGAGATGAATTCACAAATTCAAAGCAGTTTCTAGAAAATTGTCTCTAATTTTGTCTCGGATATATCTCCTTTTTCACCATACTGCCTCAAAGTGCCTCCAAAACATCCCTTGTGGATTTCATGAAAACAGTGATAGCAAACTGCTTCATGAAGAAGACGTGTAACTCTGTGAGATGAATGTCAACATCACAAAGAACTTTCTCAGAAAGCTTCTTTCTAGTTTTTTTTCTGAAGAATCTCCTTTGTCACGATAGGCTTCAATGCGTCAAAAATAACCCTTCTAGCTATCCTCAAAAACGGTGCTACCACTACTCCACAATCAGAATCGTGCAATACTGAGAGATGAATTCACACATCACAAAGCAGTTTCTCAGAAGGCTTCTCATTGGTTTTTGTCTGAGGATAATTCCTTTGTCACCTTAAGCCTGGATGCGCTCCCAAATATCCTATTGCAGGTACTGCAACAACAGTGCTACCGTACTGCTCCATGAAAAGAATGGTGTAACTTTATGAAATGAATTCACACATCACAAAGCTGTTTCTCAGTAAGCTTCTAACTAGTTTTTATCTGAGGATATTTCCTTTTTCACTATATACTTCTAGGCACTCCCGAATATCCCTTTGCAGATTCCACGAAAAAAGTGTGAGCAAACTTCTCAATGAAAGGAACAGTGTAACTTTAGGAGATGAATTCACACAACACGAAGCAGTTTCACAGAAACTTTTTGGTTTTTATCTCAGGATACTTCCGATTTCACCATAGGCCTCAATGCACTCTTTTATATCCCTTCGTAGATTCCACTAAAACAGTGTTAGCAAACTGCTCCAACAGCAATGTGTAACTCTGTGAGGTGAATTTACACATCATGAAGAAGTTTCTCAGAGACTTCTTTGTAGTTTTTTTCTGAGGATAATTCCTTTGTCACCATAGGCTTCAATGTCATTTAAAATATCCCTTCTCAGATTCCCCAAAAACAGTGATACCAAACTTCTCTATGAAATGAAACATGTAACTCTGTGAATTAATTCACAAATCACAAAGCAGTCTCTCAGGAATCTTCTTTCTAGTTTTTGTCTGAAATGAAATTCCTTTGTCACCGTAAACTCAATGTACTCCGAAATATCCCATTGCAGATTACAAGAAAACAGTGTTAGTAAACTGCTCAATGAATAAGAACATGTAACTCTATGAGATAATTCTCACTCCACAAGCAGTCTCTCAGAAAGCTTCTTCTTGACTTTTATCTGAGGATATTTTCTTTTTCACCATAGGCTTCAAGGCACTCCCAAATATCCTGTTGCAGTTTCCACGAAGACAGTGTTATCAAAGTGCTCAATAAAAAGAACTGTGTAACTCTGTGAGACGCATTAACACGTCACAAGCAGTTTCTCAGAAAACTCTTGCAGTTTTTATCTGAGGATATTTGTTTTTCACCATAGGCCTCAATGCACTCCTAAATATCCTATGCAGATCCACAAAAAGTAGTTGTTAGCAAACGGCTCCATGAAAAGACATGTGTAACTCTGTGAGATGAATTCACTCATCACAAAGAACTTTCAGAACGCTTCTTTCTAGTTTTTAACTGAGGGGATATTTCTTTGCCAACATAGGCTTCAATGCGATCCAAAATACCCCTTCTCAATTCCCGAAAAACAGTTTTACCAATGTGCTCCATGAAAAATAATTGTTCAAACTCGTGAGATGAATTCACAAATCACAAAGCTGTTTCTCAGGATGCTTCATTTGTGTTATTGTCTGAGGATATTTTCTTTGTCACCATAGGCTTCAATGCAATCCAAAATATCCCTTCTCAGAATTCCCAAAAACAGTGCTACTAAACTGCTACATGAAAAAAATCGGGTAACTCTGTGACATGAATTGACACTCAGACTGCGTTTTCTCAGAGGGCTTCTTTTTAGTTCTTATATGAGGATATTTCCTTTGTCACATAAAGTTTCAATGTGCTCGGAAATGTCCCTTTGCAGATTCCATAAAAATAGTGTTAGCAAACTGCTCAATGAAATGAACAATCAACTCCATGAGAGACTTCACACATCACAAAGCAGTTCTCAGGAAGCTCTTTCCAATTTTTATGTGAAGATATTTGATTTTCACACAAGACCTCAAAGCCCTCCAAATATCTCTTTGTAGAGTGCACTAAAACATGTTTAGCAATGCTCAATGAAAAGAAATTGTAACTCTGTGAGGTGACTTCACACATCATGAAGAAGTTTCTCAGAACTCCTTTGTAGTTTTTTATCTGAGGAATATTCCTATGTCACCATAGGCTTCAATGCCATGTAAAATATCCTTCTCAATTCCCCAAAAGCAGTGAAGTGATACCATACTTCTCCATGAAAAGAGAGGTGTAACTCTTTGAGATAAATTCACAATCACAAAGCAGTTTCTCAGGAATCTTCTTTCTAGTTTTTGGCTGAGGTAATTTCCGTTGTCACCATAAGCTTCCGTGCACTCCAAAATATCCCATTGCAGATTACAAGAAAACAGTGTTAGTAAACTTCTCAATGAAAATAATCGTGTAACTCTGTGAGATTTATTCACACATCACAAAGCAGTCTCTCAGAAAGCTTCTTTTTGATTTTTATATGAGGATATTTCCTTTTTCACCATAGGCTTCAAGGCACTCCCAAATATCCTGTTGCAGTTTCCATGAAGACAGTGATATCAAAGTACTCAATGAAAAGAACAGTGTAACACAGTGAGAAGAATTCAACACATCACTAAACAGTTTCTCAAAAATCTTCTTTCTTTGTGAATCTGATGATATTTAGTTTCTCACCATAGGCCTCAATGAACTCCCAAATATCCCCTTGCAGATTACACGAAAACAGTGTTAGCAAACTTCTCCATCAAAAGAAAGGTGTAACTCTATGAGATGAATTCAAACATCACAATGAAATTTCTCAGAAAGCTTTTTTCTAGTTTTCAACTGAGGATGTCTCCTTTTCCCCATAGACCTCAATGTGCTCCAAAATATCACATTGTAGGTTCCACGAAATCAGTGTTAGCAAACTGCTCTATGAAAAGAAGATGTAACTTTGTTAGTTAAATTCACAAATCACACAGCAGTTTCTCAGAAACCTTCATTCTAATTTTTGTCTCAGGATATTTCCTTTGTCACCATAAGATTCAATGCGCTCCATAATATTCCATTGCAGATTCCAAGAAAACAGCATTAGCAAATTGAACAATGAAAAGAACGGTGTCATTCTGTGAGATGAATTCACACATCACAAAGCAGTATTGCAGGAAGATTCTTTCTAGTTTTTATCTGAGGATACCCCCTTTTTCACTTTAGACCACAATGTGCTAACAAATATTCCTTTGCAGATTCCATGAAAACAGAGTTAGAAAGCTGCTCCATGAAAGAAAGGTGTAACTTTCTGAGATGAATTCACACGTCACAAAGAACTTTCTCAGAAAGCTTCTTTCCAGTTTTTATCTGAAGTATTCCTTTGTCACCATAGGCTTCAAGCATCCAAAATGTCCCTTCTCAGATTCCACAAAAACATGTTACCAAAACTGCTCCATGAACAGAATCCTGTAACTCTGTGACAAGAATTAGCACATCAGAAAGCGTTTCCTCAGAAAGCGTCTTTCTAGTTTTTATATGAGGGTATTTCCTTTATCACCTTAACCTTCAATGTGTTCCAAAATATCCATTTGTAGATTCCACGAAAACAGTGTTATCAAATGACGCAATGAAAAGAATGATGTAACTCTGTGAGATGAGTTCACATAACGCAAAGAACTTTCTCAAAAAGCTTCTTTCTAGCTTTTATCTGAGGATATTTCCTTTTCACCATAGGCTCCAATGCTATCCCATATATCCCTTCTCAGATTCCCCAAAAACTGTTCAAACAAACTGATCCATTAAAAGAATTGTGTAGCTCTGTGAGATGAATTCACAAATCACGAAGCAGTTTCTCAGAAAGCTGCTTTCAAGTTTTTGTCTGAGGCTATTTCCTTAGTCACCATAAGCTTAAATGCACTCCAAAATATAACATTGCAGATACCATGAAAACAGTCATAGCGAATTGCTCAATGAAAAGAACAGTGTAATGTTGTGAGATGAATTAACACATCACAAAGCAGTTTCTCAAAAGGCTTCTGTCTAGTTCTTATGTGAGGATATTTCCTGTTTCACCATATGCCTCAGTATGTTCCCAAATATCACTTTGCAGATTCCATGAAAACAGAGTTAGCAAACTACTCAGTTAGAAAAACAGTGTTACACGGTGAGATGAATTCACACATCACAAAGCAATTTCTCAGAAACCTTTCTAGTGTTAATCTGAGGATATTTAGTTTTTCACCATAGGCCTCAATTCACTCCCAAATTTCCCCTTGGAGGTTACACGAAAACAGTGTTAGCAAACTGCTTCATCAAAAGAAAGGTGTAACTCTACAAGATGAATTCACACATCACAAAGAACTTTCTCAGAAAGCTTCTTTCTAACTTTTATCAGAGGATATTTCCTTTTCACCCTAGGCTTCAATGCTATCCCAAATATGCCTTCTCAGATTCCCCAAAAACTGTTCTAACAAACTGATCCATTAAAAGAATCATGTAACACTGTGAGATTAATTCACAAATTTACAAAGCACTTTCTCAGAAAGCTGCTTTGTAGTTTCTGTTTGAGAATAGTTCCTTTGTCACCATAAACTTAAACGGTCTAAGAAATATAGTATTGCAGATTTCATGAAAACAGTATTAGCAAACTGCTCAATGTAAAGAACAGTGTCACACTGTGATGCGAATTCACACATCACAAAGCAGTTTCTCAGAAAGCTTATTTCTAGTTTTTATGTGAGGATATTTCCTTTTTCACTATATGCCTCAATGTACTCCCAAATATCCTGTTGCAGTTTCCATGAAGACAGTGATATCAAAGTACTCAATGAAAAGAACAGTGTAGCACAGTGAGAAGAATTCACACATCACTAAACAGTTTCTCAAAAATCTTATTTCTTTGTTTATCTGATGATATTTAGCTTCTCACCATAGGCCTCAATGCACTCCCAAATATCCCCTTGCAGATTATACGAAAACAGTGTTAGCAAACTTCTCCATCAAAAGAAAGGTATAACACCATGAGATGAATTCAAACATCACAATGAAATTTCTCAGGAAGCTTCTTTCTAGTTTTTATCTGAGGATATCTCTTTTTCACCATAGGCTTCAATGCACTCCAAAATATCCCTTTGCAGATTCCACCCAAACAGTGTTAGCAAACTGCTTCTTGGAAAGCAAGGTGTAAGTCTCTGAGATGAATTCACACATCACAATGAAGTTTCCCAGAAAGCTTCTTTTCAGTTTTTGTCTGAGGATATTTTCTTTCTCACCATTGCCTTCAATGTGATCTAAAATATCCCTTCTCAGATTTCCCAAAAACAGTGCTACCAAAATGATCCATGAAAACAATCATGTAACTCTGTGAACAGAACGAACACATCACAAAGCAGTTTCTAGGAAGCTTCTCTCTAGTGTTTGTCTGTGGATATTTTCTTTGTCACCATTAACTTCAATGCGCTCCGAAATATCCCATTACAGATTCTGAGAAAACAGTATTAGCAAACTTCTCAATGAAAATACCAGTGTAACTCTGAGATAAACTGAAACATCACAAAGCAGTTTCACAGAAAGCTTCTTTTTGGTTTTAATCTGAAGATATTTAATTTGTCACCATAGACTTCAATGCACTCTTAAACGTCCTAGTGCAGATTCCACGAAAACAGTGTTATAAAACTGCTCTATGAAAAGAACAGTGTTAACTCTCTGAGATGAATTCACACAGCACAAAGCAATTTCTCAGGAAGCTTCTTTCTAGCTTTTATATGAGGATATTTTCTTTGTCATCAGAGGCTTCAATGCATTTCGATGTATCCCTTCTCAAATTCCCCAAACACAGGGCTACCAAACTGCTTCATGAAAAGTGTGGTGTAACTCTGTGAGATGAATTCTCACATCACAAAACTTTTTCTCAGAAAGCTTCTTTTTGTTTTAATCTGAGGATATTTCCTTTTTCACTATATTCCTCAGTGGGCTCCCAAATACCCCTTTGCAGAGTCCACAGAAACAGTTTTAGCAACCTGCTCCAAGAAAAGAATCATGCTATCCTGCAAGATGAATACACACATCACAAAGAAGTTTCTCAGAAAGCTTCTATCTATTTTTTATCTGACAATATTCCATTTCTCACCATAAGCTTCAATGTGATCCAAAATAGCCCTTCTCAGATTCTCCAAAAACAGTGCTACCAAAATGCTCCATGGAAAGCGTCGTGTAAATCTGTGAGATGAATTCACAAATCAGAAAGCTTTTTCATAGAAAGTTTCTTTCTAGTTTTTGTCTGAGGATATTTCCTTTTTCACCCCAGGGATCATTGTGCTCGTGAATATCCCTTTGCAGATTCGATGAAAACAGTGTTAGAAAACAGCTCCATGAAAAGAAACCTGTAAATCTGTGAGATGAATTGACACATAACAAAGCAGTTTCTCAGAAAGCCTCTTTATGTTTTTTTTTTCTCTGAGGATATTTCCTTGGTCCCCGTAGGGTTCAAGGCACTCCCAAATATTCTATTGCAGACTCCATGAACACGGTTTTACCAAAATGCTCCAAAAAAAGAATCATGGTACTCTATGAGATGACTTCAAACATCACAAAGCAGTTTCTCAGAAAGCTTCTTTCCAGTTTTTATCTGAGGATATATCCTTTTTCACCATAGGCTTCCATGCGATGCAAGGTATCCCTTCTCAATTCCCACAAAAACAGAGCTACTGACCTGCTCCTGAAAAGAATGGTGTAACTCTGTGAGATGAATTCATAAATTAGAAAACAGTTTGTCAGAAAGCTTATTTCTAGTTTTTGTCTGAGGGTATTTCCTTTGTCACCAAAACTTCAATGCGCTCTGAAATATCCCATTGCAGATTCCAGGAAAATAGTGTTAGCAAACTGCTCGATGAGAAGAACAGTGTAACTCAGTGAGACAAATTGACACATCAGAAAGCAGATTCTCCAAAAGCTTCTTTTCCTTTTTTATCTGAGGATATTACCTTTGTCACCAGAGGCTTCAATGCGCTCCCAAATATCCTATTGCAGATTCCATGAAAACAGTGTTAGCAGGCTGCTCAAAGAAAATAACAGTATAACTCTGTGAGTTGAATTCACACATCCCAAAAAGGTTTCTCAGAATCGTTCTTTCTAGTTTTTATCCGAGGATATTTCATTTGTCACCATGGACTTCAATGCGATCCAAAATATCCCTTCTCATGTTTCCCAAAAACAGTACTAACAAACTGCACCATGGGACAAAAAAAAAATGGGTAATTCTGTGAGATGAATTAACATATCACAAAGGACTTTCTCAGAAAGCTTCTTTCTGTTTTCTGTTGGATATTTCCTTTTTCACCATAAGCTTCAATGTACTCCAAAATATCCCATTGCGGATTCCAAGAAAACAGTGCTAACAAACTGCTCCATGAAAAAAATTGTGTAACTCTGTGAGATGAATTCACAAATCACAAACAGCTTCTCAGGAAGCTTCTTTCTGGTTTTTGTCTGAGGATATTTCCTCTTTCAAAAAAGGCCTCAATGCGCTCATGAATATCCCTTTGCAGATTCCACGAAAATAGTGTTTGCAAACTGCTCCATGAAAAGAAAGGTGTAAATCTCTGAGATGAATTCACGCATCACAAAGCAGTTGTTCAGAAAGTTTCTTTTTGGTTTTTGTCTGAGGATATTTTCTTTGTCATCATGGGCTCCAATGTGCTCCCAAATATCCTATTGCAGATTCCCCAAACAGTGCTACAAACTTGTCCTTGAAAGATATCGGTAACTCTGTGAGATGAATTACACATCACAAAGCGATTTCTCAGAAAGCTTCTTCTAGTTTTAATCTGAGGATATTTCCTTTGTCTCCATAGGCTTCATTGCATTTCAAAATATCCCTTCTCAAATTCCCCAAAAACAGTGCTACCAAACTGCTTCATGAAAAGTTGGTGTGTACTCTGTGAGATGAATTCTCACATCACAAAACTGTTTCTCAGAAAGCTTCTTTTTAGTTTCTACCTGAGTCTATTTCTCTTTCTCCATATTCCTCAATGCACTCCCGAGTATTCCTTTGCAGATTTCACGAAAACAGTTTCAGCAACCTGGTCCAAGAAAATAATCATGCTTCTCTGTGAGATGAATACACACATCACAAAGCAGTTTCTCAGAAACGTTCTGTCTGGTCTTTATCTGAGAAAATCCCTTTGTCACCATAGGCTTCAATGTGATCCAAAATAGCCCTTCTCAGATTCTCCAAAAACAGTGCTACCAAAATGCTCTATGAAAAGAATCTTGTAAATCTGTGAGATGTACTCACACATCTGAAAGCATTTTCAAGGAAACCTTCTTTCTAGTTTTTGTCTGAGGATACTTCCTTTTATCACCACAGGCCTCATTGTGCTCATGAATATTCCTTTGCAGATTCCACAAAAATAGTGTTATCAAACTGCTACACAAACAGAAGTATGTAAATCTGTGAGATGAATTCACACATCGCAAAGCAGTTTCTCAGAAAGCTGCTTTTTGGTTTTTTGTCTGAAGATATTTCCTTGGTCACCATAGGCTTCAAGGTACCCCCAAATATCCTATTGCAGATTCTACAAAAACAGTTTTACCAAATTGCTCCAAGAAAAGAATCATGCTACTCTGTGAGATGAATACACTCATCACAAAGCAGTTTCTCAGAAAGCTTCTTTTTATTTTTTATCTGAGGATATTTCCTTTAGCACCACAGGCTTCAATGTGATCCAAAATAGCCCTTCTCAGATTCCGCAAAAACAGTGCTAACAAACTGCTCTATGAAAGGAAATTCTAACTCTGTGAGATGAATTCACAAATTAGAAAGCAGTTTGTCAGAAACTTCTTTCAACTTTTGTCTGAGGATATTTCCCATGTCAACATAAGCTTCATTGCACTCCGAAATATCCCATTGCAGATTCCAGGAAAATAGTGTTAGCACGTTACTCAATGAAAAGAACAGTGTAACTCTGTGGGACAAATTGACACATCACAAAACAGTTTCTCCGAAAGCTTCTTTTCCATTTTTATCTGAGGATATTTTCTTTGTCACCATAATCTTCAAAGAGCTCCCAAATATCCTATTGCAGATTCCATGAAAACAGTGTTACCAGACTGCTCAATGAAAAGAACATTGTAACTCTGTGAGATGAATTCACACATCACACAGAAGTTTCTCAGAATGCTTCTTTCCAGTTTTGATTAGGATACTTCCTTTGTCACCATGGCTTCAATATATTTCAAAATATTCCTGCTCATATTACCCAAAAAAAGTACTAACAAGTTGCTGCATGGAAAAAAATGGGTAACTCTGTGAGATGATTTAATACATCACAATGAGATTTCTCAGAAAGCTTCTTTCTAGTTTTTATATTAGGATATTTCTTTTTTTTTTTTTTGCTTTGTTTAGTACTGTATCCCCTGCACCTAGTCCAGTGCTAGAAGTAGTATTTTGTTTATTTTTTTTTCATTATACTTTCAGTTCTAGGGTACATGTGCACAATGAGCAGGTTTGTTACATATGTATACATGTGCCTTGTTGGTGTGCTGCACCCATCAACTCATCAGCACACTTCAACTCATCATTTGCATCAGGTATAGCTCCCAATGTCATCCCTCCACACTCCCCACAATAGGCCCCGGTGTGTGGTGTTCCCCCTCCCATGTCCAAGTGATCTCAGTGTTCAATTTCCACCTATGAGTGAGAGTTTCTCAGAAAGCTTCTATCTAGTTTTTATATGAAGTATTTCCTTTGTAACCATAAGCTTCAATGCGCTCTGAAATATCCAAATGCAGAGTCCAAGAAAACAGTGTTAGGAAACTGCTCAATGAAAACAACATTGTAACTCTCTGAGATGAATCAAACACCACAAGGCAAGTTTATCAGATAGATTCTTTCTAGTTATTATCTGAGGATATTTCCTTTTCCTCCATATTCCTAACTGCACTCCTGAATATCTCATTGTACATTCCACAAAAAAAGTGGTAGCAAACTTCTCAATGAAAAGAAAGGAGTAAATCTGTGAGACAAATTCATGCATCAAAAAGCAGTTTCAGGCCGGGCGCGGTGGCTCAGCCTGTAATCCCAGCGCTTGGGAGGCGAGCGGCGAATCACGATGTAGAACGATCGAGACCATCCTGGCTAACATTGTGAAACCCCGTTCTCTACTAAAAAATACAAAAACTAGACCGGTGAGGTGGCGGGCGCCTGTAGATCCAGCTACTTCGGGAGGACTGAGCAGGAGAATGGGTAAACCCGGAGGCGGAGTTGCAGTGAGCTGAGATCCGCCATGGCACTCCAGCCCGGGCGACAGAGAGCGAGACTCCGTCTCAAAAAAAAAAAAAAAAAAAAAAAAAAAAAAAGCAGTTTCACAGAAGGCTTCTTTTTGGTTATTATCTGGGGATACTTCCTTTGTCATCATAAGCTTCAAGGTACTACCAAATATCCTATTCAGATTCGACAAAAACAGTGTATCAATCTCCTTAAGCAAAACGGTTAACTTTGGAGATGAACTCAAACAGCACAAACAGTTTTTTCAGAACGTTACTTTCCAGTTTTTGTCTCAGGGATATTTCCTTTTTAACTATAGTTCCTCCATGCTCCCAAATATCCCTTTGCAGATTCCCAAAAAACGTGTTAGCAAAAAGGCTCCATGAAAAACAGGTGTAACCTGTGAGATGAATTCATAACATCACAAAGCAGTTTTTTCATAAAGCGGCTTTTGATCTTTTTCTGAGGTCATTACCTTTGTCACCAGAGGCTCAATGCTCCCAAATACCTATTGCAGATTACCAAAAACGTGTTACAAACTGTTCACAAAAATAAGGTGTGAACTCTGTGAGATGAGTCACACATCACAAAAAAATGTCTCAGAAGCTTCTTATATCTTTCATCTGAGGATTTTCCTTTTTCACCATAGGGTTCAATTCGATCCAAATATCCTTCTCAAATACCCAAAATATGCTACCAACTGATCCATGGAAATAATTGGTAATTCTGGAGATGATTTAACACATCACAAAGTGGTTTTCAGAAAGCTTCTTTCTACTTAATTCATGAGGATTTTTTCTGTGTCACCAAAACATTCAATGCACTCTTAATATCCCTTGCAGATCCAAGAAAAGATGTTAGCCAAACTGCTCAATGAAAAGAACACTGTCCTCTTAGATGAACAACATCCAAAGCAGCCTTCACGAAACTTCTTTCTAGTTTGTTAACTGGGGAAATTCCTTTTAATCCATAGCCTCAATGCTCCTCCATATCCCTTTGCAGATTGCACGGAACAGTGTTAGTACACTGCTCAATAAAATAAAGGTGTGACACTGTGTGATGAATCACACATCACAAAGCATTTTCTCAGAAAGCTACTTTCAGTTTGTATGTGAGAATATTTTGTTTTTCACATGGACTCAAGCGCTCCCAAATAACCAATTACAGGTCCACGAAAAACAGTGTTAGCAAACTACCTTAGAAAGAAACGTGTAACTCTTGTGAATGAATTCAACATCACAGAGGTTCACAGAAAGTTTTTTCTACTTCATCTGTGGATATTCTTTGTAACCATAGGATTCAATGCGATCAAGTATCCCTTCTTGATTTCCCCAAAATGAGTGCTCCCAAACAGCTCATAAAAAGAAGGTGTAATCTGTGAGATGAATTACAGACCATAACGACAAAGAAATTTCACAGAACGTTTTCGAGTTTTGTCAGAGGATAAATTTCCTTTGTCACCATAACTCAATGCACTCCAAAATATCCCATTAAAGATTCCAAGAAAGCGGGTTACCAACTGCTCAAGAAAAGACAGTGTAACTTGTGAGATGAATTCATATATCACAAAGCAGTTCTCAAAAGCTTCTTTTTGGTTTTTATCTGAGGAGATATACTCTTTCACAAATGCCTCAAGCACCACGTGAGTATCCCTTTCCAGATGCCACAAAAATAGTGTTAGTAAAAACTCCTTCATGAAAAGGAAGTTGTAAATCTGCGAGATGAATTCACAATCACAAAGCAGTTTCTCAGAAAGCTTCTTTTTTTGTTTTTGTCTAGGATATTCCATTGTCACCATAGGCTTCAAAGTGCTCCCAAATATCCTATTGCTTTCCATGAAAACATTGTTAACATCTGCTACATGAAAAAAATTGTAACACTGTGAGATGAATTCACATGCCACAAAGAACTTTCTCAGAAAGCTTCTTTCTGCTTTTCATATGAGGATATTTCCTTTGTAAAAATAAGATTCAATGCACTCCAAAATATCCCATTGCAGATTCTAAGAAAAGAGTGTTAGTAAACTGCTCAATGAAAAAAAGGAGTGTAAATTTGTGCAATGAATTCACACAACATAAAGCAGTTCTCACAAAAATTCTATTACCTTTAATAGAGGATATTTTCCTTGCTACCATAGGCCTCAACTCCCCCAAATATCCCTTTCTAGAATCCATTATAACAGTGTTTGCAAACGGCTCCATGAAAATGAAAGGTTTACTCTGTGCATGAGAAAAAAAATAGAAAACACATCACAAGAATTTTGCCAGAAGACTTCCTTCTAGTTTTTTTCTGAGGATATTTCCTTGTCACATATGTTTCAATGAAATCCAAAATATCCTTTTCAGATTCCCCAAAAACAGTGCTACCAACTGCTCCATGAAAAGAAGGTGTAACTCTGTGAGATGAATTCAGACATCAAAAGTTGTTTCACAGAAAGCTTCTTTTTTTGTTTTTCTCTAAGGATAGCATTGCCACCATAGTCCTTAATGCGCTCCCAAATATCCTATTGCGGATTCCATGAAAACGTGTTAGCAAGACTATACGAGGAAAGGTTGAACTCTTGAGATGATTCAATCAGCACAAACCAGTTTCCACAGAAAGTTTTCTATTGGTTTTATGGAGGATATTTCTTTTTTCACCATAGGCCTCAAGGAACCCCCAAATATCCCTTTGCAGATTCCCTAAAACAGGGTTAGCAACTTTTCCATCAAAAGAAAGGTTGTAATCTCCAGGAGGCAAATTCACCACTCACAAACAAATTTCTCAGAAAATTATTTCTACGTTTTCATCTGCAGATATTTCCTTGTCACCATAGGCTTCAATGCATCCAAAATATCCCTTCTCATTGCCCAACAACCAGTTTTACTAATCAGATCCAAGAAAAGATTTGTAACCTCTGAGATGAATTCACACATCAGAAAGAAATGTCTCAGAAGCTTTTTTCTAGTTTTATCTGAGGATATTCCCTTTGTCACCATAAGGCTTCAATGCGATTCAAAGTATTCTTCTCAATTCGCCAAAAACAGTGCTACAAACTTCTCCATTAAAAGGTCTGTAATGAGTGATATGAATTCCCATATAACAAAGCATTTATCAGACAGATTCTTTCAAGTGTTCTACACGATTTCCTTTTTCATCATAGGCTCAACCACGCCCAAATATCCCTTTTAGTCAAAGAAAATACTGTTAGCAAACTGACTCTGAAAAGTAAGGTGTTATCTTGAGATCACACATACATCACAAAGCATTTCTGAGAAAGGCATTTCCAGTTTTTGACTGGGATATTTCGTTTCCACTGTAAGATTCAATGAACTCCAAATATCCCATTGCAGATTCCAAGAAAAACTGCTTGAAAACTGCTCAATGAAAACAGCATGGTAAATGTGTGGAGATATTCAAACTCACAATGCAGTTTTCCTCAAAGCTTCTTTCCAGTTTGTTGTCTGAGGTATTCCTTTTCTCCGTAGCCCTCAATGAGCTCCCAGATATCACTTTGCAGAATCCACAACAACAGTGTTAGCAAACTGTTCGAAGAAGGGAAGGGTGGAACTCTGGGTGATGAAGTCACACATCAGAACGCAATCTCTCAGAAGCTTCTCTCTAGTTATTATCTGAGGATATTTCCTTTTTCACCATGGGCCCCAAGGGCTCCCAAATATCACTTTGCAGATTCACCGAAAAGAGTTAGAACTGCTTCCTGAGACTACGTTGTACCTTTGAGATACTTCACAGAGCACAAAGAAGTTTCTCGAAAGGCATCTTCTCCTTTAAACTTATGATATCCTTTATCAGCGTAGGGCTCAATTCGATCAAAGTAGCCCTCTAAGGTTCCTCAAAGACATGTTAATGGCTGCTCAGAACATAGTGTAACTCTGTTAGATGAATTCACACATCACAAGAAGTATCTAAAAGCTTCTATCTAGTATTCATCTGAGGATATTTCCTTTGTCACTGTAAGCTTCATTGCGCAAGAAATATCCAGTTGCAATTTCAGAAAACTGTGCTACAACTCCTCACTGAAGAAACGTGTAACTCGTGGATTGCATTCACACATAACAATGCAGTTTCTCAGAAGGCTTCTATCCAGTTTGTTTGAGGATATTCCTTTTTCACCGAGCCCCAATGATCTCCCAGATATCACTTTGCAGAATCCACGACAACAGTGTTAGCAAACTGTTCCAAGAAGGGAAGGGTGGAACTCTGCGTGATGAAGTCGCACATCAGAAAGCATCTCTCGAAAGCTTCTCTATAGTTATTATCTGAGGATATTTCCTTTTTCACATGACTCCAATGGGCTCCTAATATCACGTTGCAGATCCACGAAAGAGTGTTGAACGCTTCCGAGGCGACGTTGTAACTCTGTGAGATGAATCACAGATCACAGACAAGTTTCAAAAGCACTTTCGTTTTTAAATGATGATATGCCTTTTCAGGTAGGCCTCAATGCGATCCAAGTAGCCCTTCTCAGTTCCTCAAAGACAGTGTTTAATGGCCTGCTCCATGAAACACAGTGTAACTCTGTGATATGAATTCACGCATCACCAAGAGTTTCTAAGAAAGCTTCTTTCTAGTTATCATCTGAAGATATTTCCTTTGTCACCATTAGCTTCAATGCGCCAAGAAGTATCCCATTGCAGATTTCAAGAAAACTGTGTTAGCTAACTCCTCAATGAAGAGAAACGTGGAACTCTGTGAGTTGCATTCACACATCACAATGCAGTTTCTCAGAAGGCTTCTTTCCAGTTTGTGTCTGAGGATATTTCCTTTTTCACCATAGCCCTCAATGAGCTCCCAGATATCACATTGCAGAATACACGACAACAGTGTTAGCAAACTATTCCAAGAAGGGAACGGTGGAACTCTGTGTGATGAAGTTCACACATCCGTAAAGCAATCTCTCAGAAGCTTCTCTCTAGTTTATTATCTGAGGATAATTCTTTTTCACAATGGCCCCAATGGGCTCCCAAATATCACTTTGCAGTTTCCATGAAAAGACTGTTAGCAAACTGCTTCATGAGGACTTAGTTGTAACTCGGTGAGATGAATTCACAGATCACAAAGAAGTTTTTCAGAAAGCTTCTTTCAGGTTTGAACTGATGATATTTCCTGTATCAGCATCGGCCTCAATGCGATGGAAAGCCGCCCTTCTCAGGTTCCTCAAAGACAGTGTTAATGGACTGTTCCAGGAAACATAAGTGTGACTCTGTGAGATGAATTCACAGGTCACAAAGAAGTTCCTGGGAAAGCTTCTTTCAGGTTTTTAACTGATGATATTTCCTTTATCAGCGTAGGCCTCAGTGAGATCCAAAGTAGCCCTTCTCAGGTTCCTCAAAACGTGTTCATGGCCTGCTCCAGAAACATAAGTGTAACTCCTGTGGATGAATTCACACATCACCACGAAGTTTCTAAGAAAGCTTCTTTCTGTTCATCTGAAGATATTTCCTTTTCACCGTAAGCTTCATTGCGCCAAGAAGTATCCCATTGCAGATTTAAGAAAACTGCTGTTAGCTAACTGCCTCACTGAACAGAAACGTGAACTCTGTGAGTTGCATTCACACATCACAATGCAGTTTTCTCAGAAGCTTCTTTCCAGTTTGTGTCTTATCTATTTCCTTTTCACCGTAGCCCTCAATGAGCTCCAGATATCACTTGCAGAATCCACGAAACAGTGTTAGCAAACTATTCCAAGAAGGGAACGTGGAATCTGTGTGATGAAGTCACACATCCGAAAGCAAGTCTCTCAGAAAGTTCTCTCCAGTTATTATCTGAGGATAATTCCTTTTTCATAAGCAGGGCCCCCAATGTGCTCCCAAATATCACTTGCAGATCCACGTAAGACTGTTAGCAAACTCTTCATGAGGACTTAGTTGTAACTCTGTGAGATGAATTCACAGATCACAAAGAAGTTTTTCAGAAAGCTTCTTTCAAGGTTTGAACTGATGATATTTCCTGTATCAGCGTACGCCTCAATGCGATGAAAGTAGCCTTCTCAGTTCCTCAAACAGTGTTATGGACTGTTCCAGGAAACATAAGTGTAACTCTGTGAGATGAATCACAGTTAAAGAAGTTTCTCGGAAACCTTCTTTCAGGTTTTTGACTAATGATATTTCGTTTATCAGCATAGGCCTCAGTGAGATCCAATATAGCCCTTCCCAGGTTCCTCAAACACACTGTTAATGAACTGCTCCAGGAAACATAAGTGTAACTCTGTGAGATGAATTCACACATCACCAAGAAGTTTCTGAGAAACCTTCTTTCTAGTTTTCATCTGAGGATATTTCCTTTCTCACCGTAAGCTTCATTGCTCTATGAAATATCCCATTACAGATTTTCAGAAAACTGTGTTAGCAAACTGATCACTGAAGAGAAACGTGTAACTCTGTGAGTTGCATTCATACATCGAAGTGCATTTTCCCAGAAGGCTTCTTTCCAGTTTTTATCTGAAGATGTTTCGTTTTTCACCATAGCCCTCAAAGAGCTCCCAAATATCACTTTGCAGAATCCACGACAACAGTGTTAGCAAACGGTTCCAAGAAGGGAGGGGCGGAAATCTGTGTGATGAAGTCACACATCAGAAAGCAGTCTCTCAGAAAGATTCTCTCTGGTTATTCTCTTAGGATATTTCCTTTCTCACCATGGGCCCCCTTGCCTCTAATATCACTTTGCAGATTCCCGAAAAGATGTTAGCAAAACTGCTTCATGAGGACTAGTTGTAGCTCTGGGAGATGAATTCACAGATTACAAAGAAGTTTCGCAAAAGCTTCTTTCCGTTTTGTATGATGATATTTCTGTTCAGGTAGCTCATGCGATTGAAAGTACCCTTCTCAGGTTCCTCAAAGCCAGTGCTAATGGCTGTTCCGAAACATAAGTGAAACTCTGTAGATGAATTCCAGACTCATCAAGAAGTTTCTCAGAAAGCTTCTTTCAGGTTTTTAACTGATGATATTTCCTTCATCAGCGTAGGCCCCAATGCGATCCAATAAAATCCTTCCCAGGTTCCTCAAAGACAGTGTTAATGAACTGCTCCATGAAACACAAGTTTAACTCTGTGAGATGAATTCACACATCACCAAGTAGTTTCTGAGAAAGCTTCTTCCTAGTTTTCATCTCAGGATATTTCCTTTCTCACCGTAAGCTTCATTGCGCTAAGAACTATCCCTCTGCAGATTTCCAGACAATTGTGTTAGAAAACTGATCACTGAAGAGAAACGTGTAACTCTGACAGTTGCATTCATACTTCGAAGTGCATTTTCCCAGAAGGCTTCATTCCAGTTTTTATCTAAGATATTTCCTTTTTCACCATAGCCCTCAATACCTCCCAAATATCACTTTCAGAATCCACGACAACATGTCAAACTACTCCAAGAAGGGAAGGGTGGAACCTGTGTGATGAAGTCACACAGAAAGCAAATCTCTCAGAAAGCTTCCTCTAGTTATTCTCTGAGGATATTTCCTTTTTCACAATGGGCCCAAGGGCTCCCACATATCCCTTTGCAGATCCACGAAAAAGTGTTTAGCAAGCTGCTTCAGAGGACTAATTTGTAACTCTATGAGATGATCACAGATCACAAAGAGTTTCTCAGAAAGCTTCTTTCACGGTATCAACAGATGATATTTCCTTTCTCAGTGTAGGAATCAATGCAATGGAAAGTAGCCCTTCTCAGGTCCCTCAAAGAGAGTGTTAATGGACTCTTCCAGGAAACATAATGTAACTCTGTGAGATGAATTCACACATCACCAAGAAGTGTCTAAGAAAGCTTCTTTCTATTTTTCATCTTAGGATATTTCTTTTGTCACCGTAAGCTTCATTGCGCTAAGAAATATCCCATTGCAGATTTCAAGAAAACTGTGTTAGCAAGCTATCACTGAAGGAAACGTGTAACTCGTGGTTGATACAACATCGACTGCATTTTCCCAGAAGGCTTCTTTCCAGTTTTTATCCGAAGATATTTCCTTTTTCACCGTAGACCTCAATGACCTCCCAATATCACCTTGCAGAATCCACGACAACAGGGTTAACAAACTGTTCCAAGAAGGGAAGGGTGGAACTCTGTGTGATGAAGTCACACATCAGAAAGCAATCTCTTAGAAAGCTTATCTCTAGTTATTTTCTGAGGATTTTTCCTTTTTCAACATGGGGCCCAAAGGGCGCCCAAATATCCCTCTGCAAATTCCACGAAAACAGTGTTAGCACACTGCTTCCTGAGGACTACGTTGTAAAGCTGTGAGATACATACACAGATCACAGAGAAGTTTCTCAGAAAGCATCTTTCTCGTTTTTAACTGATGATATTTCCTTTATCAGCGTCGGCCTCAATGCGATCCAAAGTAGCCCTTCTCAGGTTCCTCAAAGACAGTGTTAATGGCCTGCGCCCATGAAACATAGTGTAACTCTGTGAGATGAATTTAACACACATCACCAAGAGTTTCTGAGAAAAATGAGCTCCCAAATATACCTTTGCAGAATCCACGAGAACAGTGTTAGCAAACTGTTCCAAGAAGGGAAGGGTGGAACTCTGTGTGATGAAGTCACACATCAGAAAGCAATCTCTCAGAAAGTTTCTCTGTAGTGATTATGTGAGGACATTTCCTTTTCCACCATGGGCCCCTATGGGCTACCAAATATCACTTTGCAGATCCACGAAAAGAGTGTTAGCAAACTGCTTCTTGAGGCATAGCTTGTACTCTGTGAGATAGAATTCACAGATCAGAAAGAAGTTTCTAAGAAAGCTCCTTTCACGTTTTGAAACGGATGAAAATTCCTTTATCAGCGTAGGCCTCAATGCGATCCAAGGAAGGCCCTTCTCAGCTTCCTCAAAGACAGTGTTAATGGACTGCTCCACGAACATAAGGTGTAACTCTGTGAGATGAATTCACACATCACAAGAAGTTTCTAAGAAAGCTTCTTTATAGGTTTCCTCTCTGGATATTTCCTTTGTCACCGTCAGGTTCATTGCGCTATGAAAATACCAAATTACAGATTTCCAGAAAACTGTGTTAACAACTGATCACTGAGAGAAACGTGTAACTGCTGTGAGTTGCATCAAACATGGCAATGCAGTTTCTCAGAAGCTTCTCTTTAGTTATTATGTGAGGAGAATTCCTTTTTCACCCTAGCCCTCAATGAGACTCCCAATATACCTTTGCAGAATCCACGAGAACATGTTAGCAACTGTTCAAGAAGGGAAGGGTGGAACTCTGTGTGATGAAGTCACACATCAGAAAGCAATCTCTCAGAAAAGTGTCTCTGTAGTGATTATGGGAGGACATTTCCTTTTCACACCATGGGGCCCCTATGGGCTACCAAATATCACTTTGCAGATTCCACGAAAAGAGTGTTAGCAAACTGCTTCTTGAGGCAGAGCGTGTAACTCTGTGAGATGAATGCACAGATCAGAAAGAAAGTTTCTCAGAAGCTTCTTTCACGTTTTGAACGGATGAAATTTCCTTATCAGCGTAGGCCTCAATGCGATCCGAAGGAAGCCCTTGCTCAGCTGCCTCAAAGACAGTGTTAACTGGACTGCTCCACTAACATCAGTTGACTCTGTGAGATGAATTCACACATCACCAAGAAGTTTCTAAGAAAGCTCTTCTAGTTTCCTCTTCTGGATATTTCCTTTGTCACCGTCAGGGTCATTGCGCTATGAAATACCAAATTGCAGAGTTCCAGAAAACTGTGTTAACAAACTGATCACTGAAGAGAAACGTGTAACTCTGAGACGTTGCATGCACACATGGCAATGCAGTTCTCAGAAAGCTTCTCTTTAGTCATTAATGTGAGGAGAATTCCTTTTTCACCCTAGCCCTCAATGAGCTCCCAAATATACATTTGCAGAATCCACGAGAACATTGTTAGCAAACTGTTCCAAGAAGGGAAGGGTGGAACTCTGTGTGATGAAGTCACACATCAGAAAGCAATCTCTCAGAAAGTTTCTCTGTAGTGATTATGTGAGGACATTTCCTTTTCCACCATGGGCCCCTATGGGCTACCAAATATCACTTTGCAGATTCCACGAAAAGAGTGTTAGCAAACTGCTTCTTGAGGCATAGCGTGTAACTCTGTGAGATGAATTCACAGATCAGAAAGAAGTTTCTCAGAAAGCTTCTTTCACGTTTTGAACGGATGAAATTTCCTTTATCAGCGTAGGCCTCAATGCGATCCAAGGAAGCCCTTCTCAGCTTCCTCAAAGACAGTGTTAATGGACTGCTCCACGAAACATAAGTGTAACTCTGTGAGATGAATTCACACATCACCAAGAAGTTTCTAAGAAAGCTTCTTTCTAGGTTTCCTCTCTGGATATTTCCTTTGTAACCGTCAGGTTCATTGCGCTATGAAATACCAAATTGCAGATTTCCAGAAAACTGTGTTAACAAACTGATCACTGAAGAGAAACGTGTAACTCTGAGAGTTGCATTCACACATGGCAATGCAGTTTCTCAGAAAGCTTCTCTTTAGTATTATGTGAGGAGAATTCCTTTTTCACCCTAGCCCTCAATGAGCTCCCAAATATACCTTTGCAGAATCCACGAGAACAGTGTTAGCAAACTGTTCCAAGAAGGGAAGGGTGGAACTCTGTGTGATGAAGTCACACATCAGAAAGCAATCTCTCAGAAAGTTTCTCTGTAGTGATTATGTGAGGACATTTCCTTTTCCACCATGGGGCCCCTATGGGCTACCAATATCACTTGCAGATTCCACGAAAAGAGTGTTAGCAACTGCTTCTTGAGGCAGAGCTTGTAACTCTGTGAGATGAATTCACAGATCAGAAAAGAAGTTTCTAAGAAAGCTCCTTTCACGTTTTGAACGGATGAAATTTCCTTTATCAGCGTAGGCCTCAATGCGATCCAAGGAAGCCCTTCTCAGCTTCCTCAAAGACAGTGTTAATGGACTGCTCCACGAAACATAAGTGTAACTCTGTGAGATGAATTCACACATCACCAAGAAGTTTCTAAGAAAGCTTCTTTCTAGGTTTCCTCTCTGGATATTTCCTTTGTCACCGTCAGGTTCATTGCGCTATGAAATACCCAATTGCAGATTTCCAGAAAACTGTGTTAACAAAACTGATCACTGAAGAGAAACGTGTAACTCTGAGAGTTGCATTCACACATGGCAATGCAGTTTCTCAGAAAGCTTCTCTTTAGTTATTATGTGAGGAGAATTCCTTTTTCACCCTAGCCCTCAATGAGCTCCCAAATATACCTTTGCAGAATCCACGAGAACAGTGTTAGCAAACTGTTCCAAGAAGGGAAGGGTGGAACTCTGTGTGATGAAGTCACACATCAGAAAGCAATCTCTCAGAAAGTTTCTCTGTAGTGATTATGTGAGGACATTTCCTTTTCCACCATGGGCCCCTATGGGCTACCAAATATCACTTTGCAGATTCCACGAAAAGAGTGTTAGCAAACTGCTTCTTGAGGCAGAGCTTGTAACTCTGTGAGATGAATTCACAGATCAGAAAGAAGTTTCTCAGAAAGCTCCTTTCACGTTTTGAAAGGATGAAATTTCCTTTATCAGCGTAGGCCTCAATGCGATCCAAGGAAGCCCTTCTCAGCTTCCTCAAAGACAGTGTTAATGGACTGCTCCACGAAACATAAGTGTAACTCTGTGAGATGAATTCACACATCACCAAGAAGTTTCTAAGAAAGCTTCTTTCTAGGTTTCCTCTCTGGATATTTCCTTTGTCACCGTCAGGTTCATTGCGCTATGAAATACCAAATTGCAGATTTCCAGAAAACTGTGTTAACAAACTGATCACTGAAGAGAAACGTGTAACTCTGAGAGTTGCATTCACACATGGCAATGCAGTTTCTCAGAAAGCTTCTCTTTAGTCATTATGTGAGGAGAATTCCTTTTTCACCCTAGCCCTCAATGAGCTCCCAAATATACCTTTGCAGAATCCACGAGAACAGTGTTAGCAAACTGTTCCAAGAAGGGAAGGGTGGAACTCTGTGTGATGAAGTCACACATCAGAAAGCAATCTCTCAGAAAGTTTCTCTGTAGTGATTATGTGAGGACATTTCCTTTTCCACCATGGGCCCCTATGGGCTACCAAATATCACTTTGCAGATTCCACGAAAAGAGTGTTAGCAAACTGCTTCTTGAGGCAGAGCTTGTAACTCTGTGAGATGAATTCACAGATCAGAAAGAAGTTTCTCAGAAAGCTTCTTTCACGTTTTGAACGGATGAAATTTTCCTTTATCAGCGTAGGCCTCAATGCGATCCAAGGAAGCCCTTCTCAGCTTCCTCAAAGACAGTGTTAATGGACTGCTCCACGAAACATAAGTGTAACTCTGTGAGATGAATTCACACATCACCAAGAAGTTTCTAAGAAAGCTTCTTTCTAGGTTTCCTCTCTGGATATTTCCTTGTCACCGTCAGGTTCATTGCGCTATGAAATACCAAATTGCAGATTTCCAGAAAACTGTGTTAACAAACTGATCACTGAAGAGAAACGTGTAACTCTGAGAGTTGCATTCACACATGGCAATGCAGTTTCTCAGAAAGCTTCTCTTTAGTATTATTGTGAGGAGAATTCCTTTTTCACCCCTAGCCCTCCAATGAGCTCCCAAACATACCTTTGCAGAATCCACGAGAACAGTGTTAGCAAACTGTTCCAAGAAGGGAAGGCTGGAACTCTGTGTGATGAAGTCACACATCAGAAAGCAATCTCTCAGAAAGTTTCTCTGTAGTGATTATGTGAGGACATTTCCTTTTCCACCATGGGCCCCTATGGGCTACCAAATATCACTTTGCAGATTCCACGAAAAGAGTGTTAGCAAACTGCTTCTTGAGGCAGAGCTTGTAACTCTGTGAGATGAATTCACAGATCAGAAAGAAGTTTCTCAGAAAGCTTCTTCACGTTTTGAACGGATGAAATTTCCTTTATCAGCGTAGGCCTCAATGCGATCCAAGGAAGCCCTTCTCAGCTTCCTCAAAGACAGTGTTAATGGGACTGCTCCCGAAACATAAGTGTAACTCTGTGAGATGAATTCACACATCACCAAGAAGTTTCTAAGAAAGCTTCTTCTAGGTTTCCTCTCTGGATATTTCCTTTGTCACCGTCAGGTTCATTGCGCTATGAAATACCAATTGCAGATTTCCAGAAAACTGTGTTAACAAACTGATCCACTGAAGAGAAACGTGTAACTCTGAGTTGCATTCACACATGGCAATGCAGTTTCTCAGAAAGCTTCTCTTTATTATTATGTGAGGAATTCCTTTTTCACCCTAGCCCTCAATGAGCTCCCAAATATACCTTTGCAGAATCCACGAGAACAGTGTTAGCAAACTGTTCCAAGAAGGGAAGGGTGGAACTCTGTGTGATGAAGTCACACATCAGAAAGCAATCTCTCAGAAAGTTTTCTCTGTAGTGATATTGAGGACATTTCCTTTTCCACCATGGGCCCCTATGGGCTACCAAATATCACTTTGCAGATTCCACGAAAAGAGTGTTAGCAAACTGCTTCTTGAGGCAGAGCTTGTAACTCTGTGAATGAATTCACAGATCAGAAAGAAGTTCTAAGAAGCTCCTTTCACTTTTGAACGGATGAAATTTCCTTTATCAGCGTAGGCCTCAATGCGATCCAAGGAAGCCCTTCTCAGCTTCCTCAAAGACAGTGTTAATGGACTGCTCCACGAAACATAAGTGTAACTCTGTGAGATGAATTCACACATCACAAAATTTTCTAAGAAGCTTCTTTCTAGGTTTCCTCTCTGGATATTTCCTTTGTCAACCGTCAGGTTCATTGCGCTATGAAATACCAAATTGCAGATTTCCAGAAACTGTGTTAACAAACTGATCACTGAAGAGAAACTGTAACTCTGAGAGTTGTGCATTCACACATGGCATGCAGTTTTCTCAGAAGCTTCTCTTTAGTTTTATTGATGAGAATTCCTTTTTCACTCAGCCCTCAATGAGCTCCCAAATATCCTTTTGCAGAATCCACGAGAACAGTGTTAGCAAACTGTTCCAAGAAGGAAGGGTGAACTCTGTGTGATGAAGTCACACATCAGAAAGCAATCTCTCAGAATTTCTCTCTGTAGTGATGCGATCCAAGGAAAGCCCCTTCTCAGGCTTCCTAGAAAAGACCGTGTTTAATGGCTGCTCCATGTAAACAGAAGTGGTAACCTGTGAAGATGGGAAATTCACACATCACCAAGAATTTCCTAAGAAAGTTCTTTCTAGGTTGCTCTCTGGATATTCCTTTGTCACCGTCAGGTTTCATTGCGGCTAATGAATACCAAATTGCAGATTTCCAGAAAACGTGTTAACAAACTGATCACTGCAGAGAACGTGTACTCGTGAGAGTTGCATTCCACATGCAATGCAGTTTCTCAGACAGTCTCTCTTTAGTTATTATGTGTAGGAAATTCCTTTTTCACCCTAAGCCCTCAATGACTCCCAAATATACCTTTGCAGAATCCACGAAACAGTGTTAGCAAACTGTTCCAAGAAGGAAGGTGGAACTCTGTGTGATGAAGTCACACATCAGAAAGCAATCTCTCAGAAAGTTTCTCTGTAGTGATTATGTGAGGATTTCCTTTTCCACCATGGGCCCCTATGGGCTACCAAATATCACTTTGCAGATTCCACGAAAGAGTGGTTAGCAAACTGCTTCTTGAGGCAGAGCTTGTAACTCTGTGAGATGAATTCACAGATCAGAAAGAGTTTCTAGAAAGCTCCTTTCACGTTTTGACGGATGAAATTCCTTATCACGTAGGCCTCAATTGCGATCCAAGAAGCCCTTCTCAGCTCCTCAAGACAGTGTTAATGGACTGCTCACGAAACATAATGTAACTCTGTGAGATGAATTCACACACAAGAAGTTTCTAAGAAAGCTCTTTCTAGTTTCCTCTTGGATATTTCCTTTGTCACCGTCAGGTTCATTGCGCTAATGAAATACAAATTGGCAGATTTCCAGAAAACTGTGTTAACAAACTGATCACTGAAGAAACGTGTAACTCTGAGAGTTTGCATTCACACATGGCAATGCAGTTTCTCAGAAAGCTTCTCTTTGTATTATGTGAGGAGAATTCCTTTTTCACCCTAGCCCTCAATGAGCTCCCATATACCTTGCAGAATCCACGAGAACGAGTTAGCAAACTGTTCCAAGAAGGAAGGGTGGAACTCTGTGTGGAAGTCACACATCGAAACAATCTCTCAGAAAGTTTCTCTGTAGTGATTATGTGAGACATTTCCTTTCATCCATGGGCCCCTATGGCTACCAAATATCACTTTGCGAATTCCACGAAAAGAGTGTTAGCAAACTGCTTTGAGGCAAGCTTGTTAACTCTGTGAGAGAATTCACAGATCAGAAAGAAGTTTCTAAGAAGCTCCTTCTCGTTTTGAACGGATGAAATTTCCTTTATCAGCGTAGGCCTCAATGCGATCCAAGGAAGCCCTTCTCAGCTTCCTCAAAGACAGTGTTAATGGACTGCTCCACGAAACAAAGGTAACTCTGTGAGATGAATTCACACATCACCAAGAAGTTTCTAAGAAAGCTCTTTCTAGGTTTCCCTTCTGGATATTTCCTTTGTCACCGTCAGTTCATTGCGCTATGAAATACCAAATTGCAGATTTCCAGAAAAACTGTGTTAACAAACTGATCACTGAGAGAAACGTGTAACTCTGAGGTTGCATTCAACATGGCAATGCAAGTTTTCTCAGAAAGCTTCTCTTTAGTTATATGTGAGGAGAATTCCTTTTTCACCTAGCCCTCAAGACTCCCAAATATACCTTTGCAGAATCCACGAGAACAGTGTTAGCAACTGTTCCAAAGAAGGAGGGTGAACTCTGTGTGGATGAAGTCACACATCAGAAAGCAATCTCTCAGAAAGTTTCTCTCTGTAGTGATTATGTGAGGACATTTCCTTTTCCACCATGGGGCCCTATGGGCTACCAAATATCACTTTGCAGATTCCACGAAAAGAGTGTTCACAAACTGCTTTCTTGAGGCATAGCGTGTAACTCTGTGAGATGAATTCCACAGATCAGAAAGAAGTTTCTCATAAAGCTCTTTCACGTTTTGAACGGATGAAATTTCCTTTATCATCGCGTAGGCCCTCATTGCGATCCAAAAGCCTTCTCAGCTTCCTCAAAGGACAGTGTTAAGGACTGCTCCACGAAACAAAGTGTAACGTCTGTAGATGAATTCACACATCAGCAAGAAGTTTCTAAGAAACTTCTTTCTAGTTTCCTCTCTGGATATTTCCTTTGTCACCGTCAGGTTCATTGCGCTATGAAATACCAAATTGCAGATTTCAGAAAACTGTGTTAACAAACTGATCACTGAGAGAGAAACGTGTAACTCTGAGAGTTCATTCACACATGGCAGGCAGTTTCTCAGAAAGCTTCTCTTAGTTATTATGTGAGGAGAATGCCTTTTCATCCCTCACCTGCCCCAATGAGCTCCCAAATATACCTTGCAGAATCCACGAGAACATGTTAGCAAACTGTTCAAGAAGGGAAGGGTGAACTCTGTGTGATGAAGTCACACATCAGAAAGCAATCTCTCAGAAAGTTTCTCTGTAGTGATTATGTGAGGACATTTCCTTTTCCACCATGGGCCCCTATGGGCTACCAAATATCACTTTGCAGATTCCACGAAAAGTGTTAGCAAAACTGCTTCTTGAGGCAGAGCTGTAACTCTGTGAGATGAATTCACAGATCAGAAGAAGTTTACAGAAGCTCCTTTCACGTTTTGAACGGATGAAATTTCCTTTATCAGCGTAGGCCTCAATGCGATACCAAGGAAGCCCTTCTCAGCTTCCGTCTGTTAAGACAGTGTTAATGGACTGCTCCACGAAACATAAGGTAAACTCTTGTGAGATGAATTCACACATACCAAGAAGTGTCTAAGAAGCTTCTTTCTAGTCTAGGTTTCCTCTCTGGATATTTCCTTTGTTCACCGTCAGGTTCATGCGCTATGAATACCAAATTGCAGATTTCCAGAAAACTGTGTTAACAAACTGATCACGAAAGAACGTGTAACTCTGAGAGTGCTTCCAGATTACAATGGAATGCAGTTTCCTCAGAAAGCTTCTCTTAGTTATTATGTGAGGGAATTCCTTTTTCACCCTAGCCCTCAATGAGCTCCCAATATACCTTTGCAGAATCCACGAGAACAGTGTTAGCAACTGTTTCCAAGAAGGGAAGGGTGAACTCTTGTGTGAATGAAGTCACACATCAGAAAGCATCTCTCAGAAAGTTTTCTCTGTAGTGATTATGTGAGAATTTCCTTTTCACCATGGGCCCCTATGGGCTCCACATAATCACTTTGCAGATCCACGAAAAGAGGTTAGCAACTGCTTCTTGAGGCAAGCTTTAACTCTGTGAGATGAATAACAGATCAGAAAGAAGTTTCTCAGAAAGCTTCCTTTCACGTTTTGAAGGATGAAATTTCCTGTTTTTCAGCGTAGGCCTCAATGCGACCAAGGAAGCCTTCTCAGCTTCCTCAAAGACAGTGTTATGGACGGCTCCACGAAACCAATTGGTACTCTGTGAGATGAATTCAATCAGCAAGAAGTTTCTAAGAAGCTCTTTCTAGTTTCCTCTTGGATATTCTGTGTCACCGTCAGGTTCATTGCGCTATGAAATACCGAACAAATGCATTTCCAGAAAACTGTGTTAAAAACTGATCACTGAAGAGAAACGGTGTAACGCTGTGAAGTTGCATTCAAAACATGCATGCATGTTTCTCAAAAGCTTCTCTTTAGTTATTTGTGAGGAGAATTCCTTTTTCAACCCTACCCTCAATGACTCCAAAAATACCGTTGCAGAATCACGAAAAGTAGCACTTTCCAAGAGGAAGTGAAACTCGGTGATGAAAAAGAGGTCCCAACCCATCAGAACATCTCTCAGAACAGTTTCTCTGTATGATTATGTAGGACATTCCTTTTGCCACAGGGCCCTATGGGCTACCAAATACACTCTTCAGAATTCCACGAAAAGAGTGTTGCAAACGCTTTGAGGCAGAGCTGTACTCTGTGAGATGAATTCACATCAAAAAGAAGTTTCTAAGAAAGCTCCTTTCACGTTTTGAACGGATGAAATTTCCTTTATCAGGTCGTAGGCTCCAATGCGATCCAATGAGGCCCTCTCAGCTTCCGCAAGACAGTGTTATGGACGTGCTCCACGAAACATAAGTGTAACTCTGTGGAAGATGATTCAGCACATCAGCAGGAAGTTTCTAAGAAAGCTCTTTCTAGGTTCTCTCTGTGATTTTCCTTTTGCTCCGTCAGGTTCTTGCGCTATGAAATACCAATTGCAATTTCCATGAAAACTGTGTTAACAAACTGATCACTGAAGACAACTGTAACATCTGAGAGTGCATTACACATGGCATAGCGTTTCTAGAAAGCTTCTCTTTAGTTTATTTGTGAGGGAATTCCTTTTCACCCTAGCCCTCAAGAGCTTCCCAATATACCTTTGCAGAATCACGAGAACATGTTTAGCAACTGTTCAAGAAGGGAGGGGGGAACTCTGTGTGATGAAGTCACCCCTCAGAAAGCATCTCTACAGAAAGTTTTCTCTGTAGTGATTATGTGAGGACATTTCCTTTTCCACCATGGCCCTATGGGCTAACCAATATCACTTTGCAGATATCCACGAAAAGAGTGTTGCAACTGCTTCTGAGCAAGCTGTGTATCCTGTGAGATGATTCACTATCAGAAAGAATTTCTAGAAAGCTCTCTTATCACGTTTTGAACGATGAAATTTCCTTTATCAGCGTAGCCGAATGCGATCCAAGGAAGCCCTTCTCAGCTTCCCAAAGACAGTGTTAATGGACTGCTCCAGAAACATAGTGTAACTCTGTGAGATGAATTCACACTCACCAGAAGTTCTAGAAAGCTCTTTCTAGTTTTCGTCTGGATATTTCCTTTGTCACCGTCAGGTTCATTGCGCTATGAAATAAAATGCAGATTTCCAAAAACTGTGTTAACAAACTGATCACTGAGAGAAACGTGTAACTCGTGAGAGTTTGCATTCAACATGGCAATGCAGTTTCTCAAACTTCTCTTAGTTATTATGTGAGAGATTCCTTTTTATCAACCCTAGCCTCAATGAGCTCCCAAATATGAGCTCATTGAGGGCTAGGGTGAAAAAGGAATTTCTCCTCACATAATAACTAAAGAGAAGCTTTCTGAGAAACTGCATTGCCATGTGGAATGCAACTCTCAGAGTTACACGTTTCTCTTCAGTGATCAGTTTGTTAACACAGTTTTCTGGAAATCTGCAATTTGGTATTTCATAGCGCAATGAACCTGACGGTGACAAAGGAAATACCAGAGAGAAGAACCTAGAAAGAAGCTTTCTAGAAACTTCTTGTGATGTGTGAATTCATCTCACAGAGTTACACTTTGTTTCGTGGAGCAGTCCATTAACACTGTCTTTGAGGAAGCTGAGAAGGGCTTCCTTGGATCGCATTGAGGCCTACGCTGATAAGGAAATTCATCCGTTCAAAACGTGAAAGAGCTTCTTAGAAACTTCTTTCTGATCTGTGAATTCATCTCACAGAGTTACAGCTTGCCTCAAGAAGCAGTTTTGCTAACACTCTTTTCGTGGAATCTGCAAAGTGATATTGGTAGCCCATAGGGGCCCATGGTGGAAAGGAAATGTCCCACATAATCACTACAGAGAAACTTTCTGAGAGATTGCTTTCTGATGTGTGACTTCATCACACAGAGTTCCCCCTTCCCTTCTTGGAACGTTTGCTAACACTGTTCTCGTGGATTCTGCAAAGGTATATTTGGGAGCTCATTGAGGCTAGGGTGAAAAAGGAATTCTCCTCACATAATAACTAAAGAGAAGCTTCTGAGAAACTGCATTGCCATGTGTGAATGCAACCCAGAGTTACACGTTTTCTTCAGTGATCAGTTTGTTAACACAGTTTTCTGGAAATCTGCAATTTGGTATTTCATAGCGCAATGAACCTGACGGTGACAAAGGAAATATCCAGAGAGGAAACCTAGAAAGAAGCTTTCTTAGAAACTTCTTGTGATGTGTGAATTCATCTCACAATTTACACTTATGTTTCGTGGAGCAGTCCATTAACACTGTCTTTGAGGAAGCTGAGAAGGGCTTCCTTGGATCGCATTGAGGCCTACGCTGATAAAGGAAATTTCATCCTTCAAAACGTGAAAGAGCTTTCTTAGAAACTTCTTTCTGATCTGTGAATTCATCTCACAGAGTTACAAGCTATGCCTCAAGAAGCAGTTTGCTAACATCTTTTCGTGGATTCTGCAAAGTGATATTTGGTAGCCCATAGGGCCCATGGTGGAAAAGAAATGTCCTCACAAATCATTACAGAGAAACTTTCTGAGAGATTGTTTTCTGATGTGTGACTTCATCACACAGATTCACCCTTCCCTTCTTGGAACAGTTTGCTAACACTGTTCTCGTGGATTCTGCAAGGTAATTTTTGAGCTCATTGAGGGCTAGGGTGAAAAAGGAATTCCTCACATAATACTAAAGAGAAGCTTTCTGAGAAACTGCATGCCATTTTTGAATGCAATCTCAGAGTTACACGTTTCTCTTCAGTGATCAGTTTGTTAACACAGTTTTTCGGAAATCTGCAATTTGGTATTTCATAGCGCAATGAACCTGACGGTGACAAAGGAAATATCCAGAGAGGAAACCTAGAAAGAAGCTTTCTTAGAAACTTCTTGTGATGTGTGATTCATCTCACAGAGTTACACTTATGTTTCGTGGAGCAGTCCATTAACCTGTCTTTGAGGAACTGAGAAGGCTTCCTTGGATCGCATTGAGGCCTACGCTGATAAAGAAATTTCATCCGTCAAAACGTAAAGAAGCTTTCTGAGAAACTTCTTTCTGATCTGTGAATCATCTCACAGAGTTAAAGCTATGCCTCAAGAAGCAGTTTGCTAACACTCTTTTCGTGGAATCTGCAAAGTGATATTTGGTAGCCCATAGGGCCATGGTGGAAAAGGAAATGTCCTCACATAATCACTACAGAGAAACTTTCTGAGAGATTGCTTTCTGATGTGTGACTTCATCACACAGAGTTCCACCCTTCCCTCTTGGAACAGTTTGCTAACACTGTTCTCGTGGATTCTGCAAAGTATATTTGGGAGCTCATTGAGGGCTAGGGTGAAAAAGGAATTTCCTCACTAATAACTAAAGAGAAGCTTCTGAGAAACTGCATTGCCATGTGTGAATGCAACTCCAGAGTTACACGTTTCTCTTCAGTGATCAGTTTGTTAACACAGTTTTCTGGAAATCTGCAATTTGGTATTTCATAGCGCAATGAACCTGACGGTGACAAAGGAAATATCCAGAGAGAAACCTAGAAAGAAGCTTTCTTAGAAACTTCTGGTGATGTGTGAATTCATCTCACAGAGTTACACATGTTTCGTGGAGCAGTCCATTAACACTGTCTTTGAGGAAGCTGAGAAGGGCTTCCTTGGATCGCATTGAGGCCTACGCTGATAAAGGAAATTCATCCGTTCAAAACGTGAAAGAGCTTTCTTAGAACTTCTTTCTGATCTGTGAATTCATCTCACAGAGTTACAAGCTTGCCTCAAGAAGCAGTTTGCTAACACTCTTTCGTGGAATCTGCAAATGATATTTGGTAGCCCATAGGGGCCCATGGTGGAAAAGGAATGTTCCTCACATAATCACTACAGAGAAACTTTGAGAGATTGCTTTCTGATGTGTGACTCATCACACAGAGTTCCACCTTCCCTTCTTGGAACAGTTTGCTAACACTGTTTCGTGGATTCTGCAAAGGTATTTTGGGAGCTCATTGAGGGCTAGGGGTGAAAAGGAATTCTCCTCACTAATACTAAAGAGAAGCTTTCTGAGAAACTGCATTGCCATGTGTGAATGCACTCTCAGAGTTACACGTTTCTCTCAGTGATCAGTTTGTTAACACAGTTTTCTGGAAATCTGCAATTTGGTATTTCATACCGCAATGAACCTGACGGTGACAAAGGAAATATCCAGAGAGGAAACCTAAAGAAGCTTTCTTAGAAACTTCTGGTGATGTGTGAATTCATCTCACAGAGTTACACTTTGTTTCGTGGAGCAGTCCATTACACTGTCTTTGAGGAAGGAGAAGGGCTTCCTTGGATCGCATGAGGCCTACGCTGATAAAGGAAATTTCATCCGTTCAAAACGTGAAAGAAGCTTTCTGAGAAACTTCTTTCTGATCTGTGAATTCATCTCACAGATTACAGCTATGCCTCAAGAAGCAGTTTGCTAACACTCTTTTCGTGGAATCTGCAAATGATATTTGGTAGCCCATAGGGGCCCATGTGGAAAAGGAAATGTCCTCACATAATCACTACAGAGAAACTTTCGAGAGATTGCTTTCTGATGTGTGACTTCATCACACAGAGTTCCACCCTTCCCTTCTTGGAACAGTTTGCTAACACTGTTCTCGTGGATTCTGCAAAGGTATATTTGGGACTCATTGAGGGCTAGTGAAAAAGAATTCTCCTCACAATAACTAAAGAGAAGCTTTCGAGAAACTGCATTGCCATGTGTGAATGCAACTCCAGAGTTACACGTTTCTCTTCAGTGATCAGTTTGTTAACACAGTTTTCTGGAAATCTGCAATTTGGTATTTCATAGCGCAATGAACCTGACGGTGACAAAGGAAATATCCAGAGAGGAAACCTAGAAAGAAGCTTTCTTAGAAACTTCTTGGTGATGTGTGAATTCATCTCACAGAGTTACACTTATGTTTCGTGGAGCAGTCCATTAACACTGTCTTTGAGGAAGCTGAGAAGGGCTCCTTGGATCGCATGAGGCCTACGCTGATAAAGGAATTTCATCTTCAAAACGTGAAAGGAGCTTTCTTAGAACTTCTTTCTGATCTGTGAATTCATCTCACAGAGTTACAAGCTTGCCTCAAGAAGCAGTTTGCTAACACTCTTTCGTGGATTCTCAAAGTGATATTTGGTAGCCCATAGGGGCCCATGGTGGAAAAGGAAATGTCCTCACATAATCACTACAGAAAACTTTCTGAGAGATTGCTTTCTGATGTGTGACTTCACACACAGAGTTCCACCCTTCCCTTCTTGGAACAGTTTGCTAACACTGTTCTCGTGGATTCTGCAAAGGTATATTTGGGAGCTCATTGAGGGCTAGGGTGAAAAAGGAATTCTCCTCACATAATAACTAAAGAGAAGCTTTCTGAGAAACTGCATTGCCATGTGTGAATGCAACTCCAGAGTTACACGTTTCTCTTCAGTGATCAGTTTGTTAACACAGTTTTCTGGAAATCTGCAATTGGTATTTCATAGCGCAATGAACCTGACGTGACAAAGGAAATATCCAGAGAGGAAACCTAGAAAGAAGCTTTCTTAGAAACTTCTTGGTGATGTTAATCATCTCACAGAGTTACACTTATGTTTCGTGGAGCAGTCCATTAACACTGTCTTTGAGGAAGCTGAGAAGGGCTTCCTTGGATCGCATTGAGGCCTACGCGATAAAGGAAATTTCATCCGTTCAAAACGTGAAAGGAGCTTTCTTAGAAACTTCTTTCTGATCTGTGAATTCATCTCACAGAGTTACAAGCTCTGCCTCAAGAAGCAGTTTGCTAACACTCTTTTCGTGGAATCTGCAAAGTGATATTTGGTAGCCCATAGGGGCCCATGGTGGAAAAGGAAATGTCCTCACATAATCACTACAGAGAAACTTTCTGAGAATTGCTTTCTGATGTGTGACTCATCACACAGAGTTCCACCCTTCCCTTCTTGGAACAGTTTGCTAAAACTGTTCTCGTGATTCTGCAAAGGTATATTTGGAGCTCATGAGGGCTAGGGTGAAAAAGGAATTCTCCTCACATAATAACTAAAGAGAAGCTTTCTGAGAAACTGCATTGCCATGTGTGAATGCAACTCTCAGAGTTACACGTTTCTTCAGTGATCAGTTTGTTAACACAGTTTTCTGGAAATCTGCATTTGGTATTTCATAGCGCAATGAACCTGACGGTGACAAAGGAAATATCCAGAGAGGAAACCTAGAAAGAAGCTTTCTTAGAAACTTCTTGGTGATGTGTGAATTCATCTCACAGAGTTACACTTTGTTTCGTGGAGCAGTCCATTAACACTGTCTTTGAGGAAGCTGAGAAGGGCTTCCTTGGATCGCATTAGGCCTACGCTGATAAGGAAATTTCATCCGTTCAAAACGTGAAAGGAGCTTTCTAGAACTTCTTTCTGATCTGTGAATTCATCTCACAGAGTTACAAGCTCTGCCTCAAGAAGCAGTTTGCTAACACTCTTTTCGTGGAATCTGCAAAGTGATATTTGGTAGCCCATAGGGCCCATGGTGGAAAGGAAATGTCCTCACATAATCACTACAGAGAAACTTCTGAGAGATTCTTTCTGATGTGTGACTTCATCACACAGAGTTCCACCTTCCCTTCTGGAACAGTTTGCTAACACTGTTCTCGTGGATTCTGCAAAGGTATATTTGGGAGCTCATTGAGGCAGGGTGAAAAGGAATTCTCCTCACATAATAACTAAAGAGAAGCTTTCTGAGAAACTGCATTGCCATGTGTGAATGCAACTCTCAAGAGTTACACGTTCTCTTCAGTGATCAGTTTGTTAACACAGTTTTCTGGAAATCTGCAATTTGTATTTCATAGCGCATGAACCTGACGGTGACAAAGGAAATCCAGAGAGGAAACCTAGAAAGAAGCTTTCTTAGAAACTTCTTGGTGATGTGTGAATTCATCTCACAGAGTTACACTTATGTTTCGTGAGCAGTCCATTAACACTGTCTTTGAGGAAGCTGAGAAGGGCTTCCTTGGATCGCATTGAGGCCTACGCTGATAAAGGAAATTTCATCCGTTCAAAACGTGAAAGAGCTTTCTAGAAACTTCTTTCTGATCTGTGAATTCATCTCACAGAGTTACAAGCTCTGCCTCAAGAAGCAGTTTGCTAACACTCTTTTCGTGGAATCTGCAAAGTGATATTTGGTAGCCCATAGGGGCCCATGGTGGAAAAGGAAATGTCCTCACATAATCACTACAGAGAAACTTTCTGAGAGTTGCTTTCTGATGTGTGACTTCATCACAAGAGTTCCACCCTTCCTCTTGGAACAGTTTGCTAACATTGTTCTCGTGGATTCTGCAAGGTATTTGGGAGTTCATTGAGGGCTAGGGTGAAAAAGGAATTCTCCTCACATAATAACAAAGAGAAGCTTTCTGAGAAACTGCATGCCATGTGTGAATGCAACTCCAGATTTACACGTTTCTCTTCAGTGATCAGTTTGTTAACACAGTTTTCTGGAAATCTGCAATTGGTATTTCATAGCGCAATGAACCGGACGGTGACAAAGGAAATATCAAGAGGAAACCTAGAAAGAAGCTTTCTTAGAAACTTCTTGGTGATGTGTGAATTCATCTCACAGAGTTACACTTATGTTTCGTGGAGCAGTCCATTAACACTGTCTTTGAGGAAGCTGAGAAGGGCTTCCTTGGTCGCATGAGGCCTACGCTGATAAAGGAAATTTCATCCTTTCAAAACGTGAAAGGAGCTTTCTTAGAACTTCTTTCTGATCTTGAATTCATCTCACGAGTTACAAGCTTGCCTCAAGAAGCGTTTTCTAACACTCTTTCGTGGACTGCAAAGTGATATTGTGTGACAGGATTTCCAAGCGAAATATTCCAGCCATCGATGGAACATAAGGACATTCCTCACTAATCATAAGAGAACTTTCTGAGAGATGTTTCTGATGTGTGACTTCATCACACATTCTTCACCCTTCCCTTCTTGGAACAGTTTGCTAACACGGTTCTCGTGGATTCTGCAATAGATTTTGAGCTCATTGAGGGCTAGGGTGAAAAGGAATTCTCCTCACATAATACTAAAGAGAAGCTTTCTGAGAAACTGCATTGCCATGTGTTGAATGCAACTCTCAGAGTTACACGTTCTCTTCAGTGATCAGTTTGTTAACACAGTTTTCTGGAAATCTGCAATTTGGTATTTCATAGCGCAATGAACCTGACGGTGACAAAGGATATCCAGAGAGAACCTAGAAGAAGCTTCTATAGACTTCTTGGTGATGTGTGAATTCATCTCACGAGTTACACTTATGTTTCGTGGACAGTCCATTACACTGTCTTGAGGAAGCTGAGAAGGGCTTCCTTGGATGCGCATTGAGGCCTACGCTGATAAAGGAATTTCATCCGTTCAAACGTGAAAGAGCTTTCTGAGAACTTCTTTCTGATCTGTGAATTCATCTCACAGAGTTACAAGCTCTGCCTCAAGAGCAGTTGCTAACACTCTTTTCGTGGAATCTGCAAAGTGATATTGTGTAGCCCATAGGGGCCCATGGTGGAAAAGGAAATGTCCTCACATAATCACTACAGAGAACTTTCTGAGAGATTGCTTTCTATGTGTACTTCATCACACAGAGTTCCCCCTTCCCTTCTTGGAACAGTTTGCTACACTGTCTCGTGGATTCTGCAAGGTATATTTGGGAGCTCATGAGGGCTAGGGTGAAAAAGGAATTCTCCTCACATAATAACTAAAGAGAAGCTTTCTGAGAAACTGCATTGCCATGTGTGAATGCAACTCTCAGAGTTACACTTTTCTCTTCAGTGATCAGTTTGTTAACACAGTTTCTGGAAATCTGCAATTTGGTATTTCATACGCAATGAACCTGACGGTGACAAAGGAAATATCGCAGAGAGGAAACCTAGAAAGAAGCTTTCTTAGAAACTTCTTGGTGATGTGTGAATTCATCTCACAGAGTTACACTTATGTTTCGTGGAGCAGTCCATTACACTGTCTTTGGAGAAGCTGAGAAGGGTTCCTTGGATCGCATTGAGGCCTACGCTGATAAAGGAAATTTCATCCGTTCAAAACGTGAAAGAGCTTCTGAGAACTTCTTTCTGATCTGTGAATTCATCTCACAGAGTTACAAGCTCGCCTCAAGAAGCAGTTTGCTAACACTCTTTTCGTGGAATCTGCAAAGTGATATTGGTAGCCCATAGGGCCCATGGTGGAAAAGGAAATGTCCTCACTAATCACTACGAGAAACTTTCTGAGAGATTGCTTTCTGATGTGTGCTTCATCACCAGAGTTCCACCTTCCCTTCTGGAACAGTTTGCTAACACTGTTCTCGTGGATTCTGCAAAGGTATATTTGGAGCTCATTGAGGCTAGGGTGAAAAAGGAATTCTCCTCACATAATAACTAAAGAGAAGCTTTCTGAGAAACTGCATTGCCATGTTTGAATGCAACTCTCAGAGTTACACGTTTCTCTCAGTGATCAGTTTGTTAACACAGTTTCTGGAAACTGCAATTGTGGTATTTCATAGCGCAATGAACCTGACGGTGACAAAGGAAATATCCAGAGAGGAAACCTAGAAAGAAGCTTTCTTAGAAACTTCTTGTGATGTGTGAATTCATCTCACAGAGTTACACTTATGTTTCGGGAGCAGTCCATTAACACTTTCTTTGAGGAAGCTGAGAAGGGCTTCCTTGGATCGCATTGAGGCCTACGCTGATAAAGGAAATTTCATCCGTTCAAAACGTGAAAGGACTTTCTGAAACTTCTTTCTGATCGTGAATTCATCTCACAGAGTTACAAGCTATGCCTCAAGAAGCGTTGCTAACACTCTTTTCGTGGATCTGCAAATTGAATTTGGTAGCCCATAGGGCCCATGGTGGAAAAGGAAATGTCCTCACATAATCACTACAGAGAAACTTTCTGGAGATTGCTTTCTGATGTGTGACTTCATCACACAGATTCACCTTCCCTTCTTGGAACAGTTTGCTAACACTGTTCTCGTGGATTCTGCAAGGTATATTTGGGAGCTCATTGAGGGCTAGGGTGAAAAGGAATTCTCCTCACATAATAACTAAAGAGAAGCTTTCTGAGAAACTCGCCATTGTTGAATGCAACTCTCAGAGTTACACGTTTCTCTTCAGTGATCAGTTTGTTAACACAGTTTTCTGGAATCTGCAATTTGGTATTTCATAGCGCAATGAACCTGACGGTGACAAAGGAAATATCCAGAGAGGAAACCTAGAAAGAAGCTTTCTTAGAAACTTCTTGCTGATTGTGTGAATTCATCTCACAGAGTTACACTTATGTTTCGTGGAGCAGTCCATTAACACTGTCTTTGAGGAAGCTGAGAAGGGCTTCCTTGGATCGCATTGAGGCCTACGCTGATAAAGGAAATTTCATCCGTTCAAAACGTGAAGAAGCTTTCTGAAAACTTCTTCTGATCTGTGTTCATCTCACAGAGTTTAACTCTGCCTCAAGAAGCAGTTTGCTAACATCTTTTCGTGGAATCTGCAAAGTGATATTTGGTAGCCCATAGGGCCCATGGTGGAAAAGGAAATGTCCTCACATAATCACTACAGAGAAACTTTCTGAAGATTGCTTTCTGATGTGTGACTTCATCACACAGAGTTCCACCCTTCCCTTCTTGGAACAGTTTGCTAACACTGTTTCGTGGATTCTGCAAAGGTATATTTGGGAGCTCATTGAGGGCTAGGGTGAAAAAGGATTCTCCTCACAAATAACTAAAGAGAAGCTTTCTGAGAAACGCATTGCCATGTGTGAATGCAACTCCAGAGTTACACGTTTCTCTTCAGTGATCAGTTTGTTAACACAGTTTCTGGAAATCTGCAATTTGTATTTCATAGCGCAATGAACCTGACGGTGACAAAGGAAATATCCAGAGAGGAAACCTAAAAGAAGCTTTCTTAGAAACTTCTTGGTGATGTGTGAATTCATCTCACAGATTACACTTTGTTCGTGGAGCAGTCCATTAACACTGTCTTTGAGGAAGCTGAGAAGGGCTTCCTTGGATCGCATTGAGGCCTACGCTGATAAAGGAAATTTCATCCGTTCAAAACGTGAAAGAAGCTTTCTTAGAAACTTCTTTCTGATCTGTGAATTCATCTCACAGAGTTACAAGCTCTGCCTCAAGAAGCAGTTTGCTAACACTCTTTTCGTGGAATCTGCAAAGTGATATTTGGTAGCCCATAGGGGCCCATGGTGGAAAAGGAAATGTCCTCACATAATCACTACAGAGAAACTTTCTGAGAGATTGCTTTCTGATGTGTGACTTCATCACACAGAGTTTCACCCTTCCCTTCT
>NW_022141931.1:0-9710 GCF_007565055.1 Rhinopithecus roxellana | reverse complement strand
GATCCAGCGAGAACAGAGTGAGCAAAGGGGAGGGAAGGGAGGGGGAGGGGGTGGGGGGGGTGGGGGCCGGGCAGGGGGGGGGTGGGGGCTAGGGTGGAACTCGTGTAATGAGTCACACATCAAACAGCAATCTCTCCGCAGCAAAGTTCTCTGTTATGTTACGTGAGGACCTTTCCCTTTCCACCATGGGCCCCTATCGGGCTACCATATTCACTTTGCAGATTCCACGTACCGATTGTAGCCAAGCTTCTTGAGTAGGTGTAACATCTGTGAGATGAATTACACAGATCAGAAATAAGTTCTCAGAACGTTCTTCACGTTTTGACGCGATGATAATTTCCTATCAGCGTAGCTCATGCGATCCACGGAAGCCTTCTCAGCTTCTCAAAACAGTGTTAATGGACTGCTCCACGAAACTAAGTGTAACTCTGTGAGATGAATTCACAATCCCAAGAAGTTTTAAGAAAGCTTCTTTCTAGGTTTCTCTCTGGATATTCCTTTGTCACCGTCAGGTTCATTGCGCATGAAATACCAAATTGCAGATTTCCAGAAAACTGTGTTAACAAACTGATCCTGAAGAGAAACGTGTAACTCTGTGAGTTGCATTCACCACATGGCAATGCAGTTTCTCAGAAGCTTCTCTTATTATTATGTGAGGATAACTTCCTTTTTCCACCCTACGCCTCAATGAGCTCCAAATTTACTTTGCAGAATCACGAGACAGTGTTAGCAAACTGTTCCAAGAAGGGAAGGGTGGAATCTGTGTGAATGAAGTCACACATCAGAAAGCAATCTCTCAGAAAGTTTCTCGTAGTGATTATGTGAGGACATTTCCTTTTCCACCATGGGCCCCTATGGCTACCAAATATCATCTTGCAGATTCCAGAAAGAGTGTTAGCAACTGCTTCTTGAGGCATGCTTGTAACTCTGTGAGATGAATTACAGATCAGAAAGAAGTTTCTCAGAAACTCCTTTCACGTTTTGAACGGATGAAATTTCCTTATCATCGTAGGCCTCAATGCGATCCAAGGAAGCCCTTCTCAGCTTCCTCAAAGGACAGTTTAATGGACTGCCCGAACATAAGTGTAACTCTGTGAGATGAATTCACACATCACCAAGAAGTTCTAAGAAATCTCTTTCTAGGTTTCCTCTTGTATATTTCCTTGTCACCGTCCGGTTCATTGCGCATTGAAATACCAAATTGCAGATTCCAGAATACTGTGTAACAATACTGATCACCTGAAGAGAACGTGTAAACTCTGTGAGTTGCATTCACCATGGCAATGCCGTTTCTCAGAAAGCTTCTCTTTAGTATTATGTGAGGATAAATTCCTTTCACCTAGTCCCTCATGACTCCTAAATATACTTTGCAGAATCCCCGAGGAAACGAGTGGTAGCAACTGTCAAGAAGGGAAGGTGTAACTCGTGTGATGATCAGGCACATCATAAAGCAATCTCTCAGAAAGTTCCTCTGTTGATGTATGTGAGGACATGCTCTTTTCCACCATGGGCCCCTATGGCTAACAATATCACTTTGCGATTCCACGAAAAGAGTGTTAGCAAACTGCTCTTGTGAGGCATAGCTTGTAACTCTGTGAGATGAATTCACAGATCAGAAGAAGTTTCTAGAAAGCTACTTTCACGTTTTGAACGGATGAAATTTCTATCAATGTAGGCCTCAATGCGATCCAAGGAAGCCCTTCATCAGCTTCCTCAAAGACAGTGTTAATGGGACTGCTCCAGAAAACATAATGTAACTCTGTGAGAGAATTCACCATCATCCAGAAGTTCTAAGAAAGCTTCTTTCTAGTTTCATCTCTGAATTCCTTTGTCACCGTCAGTTTCATTGCCCTATGAAATACCAAATGCAGATTTCCAGAAAACGTTGGTAACAAACTGATCACTGAAGAGAAACGGACTCTGTGAGATGCATTCACCATGGCAATGCAGTTTCTCAGAAAGCTCTCTTGAGTTATTATGTGAGGAGTCTTCCTTTTCACCCTAGCCCTCAATAGCCCAAATATACCTTGCAGAATCCACGAGACAGTGTTAGCCAACTGTTCCAAGAAGGGAGGGTGGAACTCTGTGTGATGAAGTCACACTCAGAAAGCATCTCTCAGAAAGTTTCTCTGTAGTGTTATGTGAGGACATTCCTTTTCCCATGGCCCCTATGGGCTACAATCTCACTTGCAGATTCCACGAAAAAGAGTGTTAGCAAACTGTTCTTGAGCATAGCTTGTAACCTTGTGAGATGAATTCACAGATCAGAAAGAAGTTTTAAGAAAGCTCCTTCACGTTTTGAACGGATGAAATTCTCATCAGCGTAGGCCTCATGCGACCAGGAAGCCCTCTCAGCTTCCTCAAGACAGTGTTAATGGACTGCTCATGAAAATAGAGTGTAACCTCTGAGATGAATTCACACCATCACAGAAGTTCTAAGAAGGTCTCTTTCTAGTCTCCTGTTATTTCCTTTGTCACGTCAGGTTCATTGCGCTATGAAAACCAAATGATGATTCCAGAAACTGTGTTAACAAACTATCACTGAAGAGAAACGTGTAACTCTGTGAGTTGCATTCACACTGGCAATGCAGTTTCTCAGAAAGCTTCTTTTGTATTATTGAGGAGAATTCCTTTTCACTAGCCCTCAATGAGCTCCCAAATATCCTTGCAGAATCCACGAGAACAGTGTGCAAACTGTCTCAAGAAGGGAAGGGTTGAAACTCTGTGTGATGAAGTCACACATCAGAAAGCAACTCTCTCAGAAAGTTCTTCTGTAGTGTATTATGTGAGACATTTCTTCCACTGGGCCCTATGCTCTCCAAATATCACTTTGCAGATTCCACGAAAAGAGTGTAGCAAACTGCTCTTGAGGCATAGCTTTTGAACTCTGTGAGATGAATTCACAGATCAGAAGAAGTTTCTCAGAAAACGTCTTGCTTATCACGTTTGAACGGATTAATCCTTATCAGCCTGTACGGCCTCAATGCGATCCAAGGAAGCCTTCTCAGCTTCCTAAAGACAGGTGTGTTAATGGACTGCTCCACGAAACATAAGTGAACTCTGTGAGATGAATTCAACATCACCAAGAAGTTTTAAGAAAGCTCTATCTAGGTTTCCTCTCTGGATTTCCTTTGTCACCGTCAGGTTCATTGCGCTATGAAATACCAAAATGCAGATTTCCAGAAAACTGTGTTAACAAACTGATCACTGAAGAGAAACGTGTAACTCTGTGAGATGCATCTACACATGGCAATGCAGTTTCTCAGAAACTTCGAGTTCTCTTTGTTATTATGTGAGGAGAATTCCTTTTCACCTAGCCCTCATACTCCCAAAGTACAAAAACAATTTGCAGAATCCACGAGAAAGTGTTAGCAAACTGTTCCAAGAAGGGAAGTTGGAACTCTGTGTGATGAAGTCACACCATCAGAAAGCAATCTCTCAGAAGTTTCTCGTAGTGATTATGTGAGGACATTTCCTTTTCCACCCTGGGCCCCTATGGGCTACCAAATATCACTTTGCAGATTCACGAAAAGCGTGTTAGCAAACCTGCTTCTTGAGGCCATAGCTTGTAACTCTGTGAGATGATTCACAGATCAGAAAGAAGTTTCTCAGAAGCTCCTTTCACGTTTTGAAACGGATGAAATTTCCTTTATCAGCGTAGGCCTCAATGCGATCCAAGGAAGCCCCTCTCAGCTTCCTAAAGAGAGTGTTAATGGACTGCTCCATGAAACATAGTAGACTCTGTGAGATGAATTCACACATCACAAGAAGTTTCTAAGAAAGCTTCTTTCTATTTCATCTCTGGATATTTTCCTTGCACCGTCAGGTCATTGCGCTATGAAATACCAAAATGCCGATTTCCAGAAAACTGTGTTAACAAACCTGATACACTGAAGAGAAACGTGTAACTCTGTGAGTGCATTCACACATGGCCAATGCAGTTTTCAGAAAGCTTCTCTTTAGTTATTATCGTGAGGATACTTCCTTTTTCACCCTAGCCCTCAATGAGCTCCCAAATATACCTTTGCAGAATCCACGAGAAACAGTGTTAGCAACTGTTCCAGAAGGGAGGGTGGAACTCTGTGTGATAGTCACACATCAGAAAGCAATCTCTCAGAAAGTTTCTCTGTAGTGATTACTTGAGGACATTTCCTTTTCCACCATGGGCCCATATGGGCTACCACAATCATTCTTGCAGATCCACGAAAAGAGTGTTAGCAAACTGCTCTTGAGGCATAGCTTGTAACTCTGTGAGATGAATTCACAGATCAGAACGAAGTTCTCAGAAAGCTCTTTCACGTTTTGAACGGATGAAATTTCTTATCACGTAGGCCTCAATGCGATCCAGGAAGCCCTTCTCAGCTTCCTCAACGACAGTGTTGAATGGACTGCTCCACGAAACATAAGTGTAATCTGTGAGATAATTCACACATCACCAGAAGTTTCTAAGAAAGCTTCTTTCTAGGTTTCATCTCTGGATATTCTTGTGTCACCGTCAGGTTCTTGCGCTATGAAATACCAAATTGCATATTTCCAGAAAATGTGTTAACAAACTGATCACTGAAGAGAAAACGTGTAACTCTGTGAGTGCATTCACATGGCAATGCATTCTCAGAAAGCTGTCTCTTTAGTTATTATGTGAGGATATTCCTTTTCACCCTAGCCCTCATGAGCTCCCAAATTTCCTTTGCAGAATCCACGGGAGAACAGTGTTTAGCAAACTGTTCCAAAAAGGGAAGGGTGGAAACTCTGTGTGATGAAGTCACACATCAGAAAGCAATCTCTCAGAAAGTTCTCTGTAGTGATTAGTGAGGACATTTCCTTTTCCACCATGGCCCCTATGGGCTACCAAATATCACTTTGCAGATTCCACGAAAAGAGTGTTAGCAAACTGCTTCTGAGCATAGCTTGTACTCTGTGAGATGAATTCCACAAGATCAGAAAGACGTTTCTAAGAAAGCTCCTTTCACGTTTTGAACGGATGAAATTTCCTTTATCAGCGTAGGCCACTGCGATCCAAGGGAGCCCTTCCAGCTTCCTCAAGACACTGTTATGGACTGCTCCAGAAACATAAGTGTAACTCTGTGAGATGAATTCACACATCACCAAGAAGTTTCTAAGAAAGCTTCTTTCTAGGTTTTCCTCTCTGTATATTTCCTTTGTCACCGTCAGGTTCATGCGCTATAAATACCAAATTGCAGAATTTCCAGAAAACTGTGTTAACAAACGATCACTGAAGGAAACGTGTAACTCTGTGAGTTGCATTCACACATGGCAATGCAGTTTCTCAGAAAGCTTCTTTTAGTTATTAGGTGAGGAATCATTCTTTTTCACCTAGCCCAATAGCTCCCAATATCCTTTGCAGAATCCACGAGAACAGTGTTAGCAACTGTTCCAAGAAGGAAGGGTTGGAACTCGTGTGATGAAGTCACACTCAGAAAGCAATCTCTCAGAAAGTTTCTCTGTAGTGATTATGTGAGGACATTTCCTTTTCCACATGGGCCCCTATGGGCTACCAAATATCATTTTGCAGATTCCACGAAAAGAGTGTTAGCAAACTGCTTCTTGAGGCATAGCTTTAACTCTGTGAGATGAATTCACAGATCACGAAAGAAGTTTCTCATAAAGCTCCTTCACGTTTTGAAACGGATGAAATTCCTTTATCAGCGTAGGCCTCAATGCGATCCAAGGAAGCCCTTCTCAGCTTCCTCAAAGACAGTGTTAATGGAATGCTCCCGAAACATAAGTGTAAACTCTGTGAGATGAATTCACACATCCCCAGAAGTTTCTAAGAAAGCTTCTTTCTAGGTTTTCATCTCTGGATATTTCCTTTGCACCGTCAGGTTCATTGCGCTATGAAATACCAAATTGCAGATTTCCAGAAAACTGTGGTTAACAAACGATCACTGAAGAGAAACGTGTAACTCTGTGAGTTGCATTCACACATGGCAATGCAGTTTCTCAGAAAGCTTCTCTTTAGTTATTAGTGAGGAGACTTCCTTTTTCACCCTACCTCAGGAGCTCCCAAATATACCTTGCAGAATCCACGGAGAACAGTGTTAGCAAACTGTTCCAAGAAGGGAAGGGTGGAACTCTGTGTGATGAAGTCACACATCAGAAAGCAATCTCTCAGAAAGTTTCTGTAGTGATTATGTGAGACGTTCCTTTCCACCATGGGCCCCTATGGGCTACCAAATACCTTTGCAGATCCACGAAAGGAGAGTGTTAGCAAACTGCTTCTGAGGCATAGCTTGTAAACTCTGTGAGATGAATTCACAGATCAGACAGAATTCTCAGAAAGCTTCTTCACGTTTTGAACGGTTGAAATTTCCTTTATCAGCGTAGGCCCATGCTATCAAGGAAGCCCTTCTCAGCTCCTCAAAGACGTGTTAATGGACTGCTCCACGAAACATAAGTGTAACTCTGTGAGATGAATCACACATCACCAAGAAGTTTCTAAAGAAGCTTCTTTCTAGGTTTCTCTCTGGATAATTTCCTTGTCACCGTCAGGTTCATTGCGCTATGAAATACCAAATTGCAGATTTCCAGAAAACTGTGTTAAAAACTGATCACTGAAGAGAAACGTGAACTCGTAGTTGCATTCACACATGGCAATGCAGTTTCTCAGAAAGCTTCTCTTTAGTTTATCTATGGGGATTTCCTTTTCACCCTAGCCCTCAATGATCTCCCAAATTACCGTTTGCAGAATCCACGAGAACAGTGTTAGCACAACTGTTCCAAGAAGGGAAGGTGAACTCTGTGTGATTGAAGTCCACATCAGAAAGCAACTCTCAGAAAGTTTCTCTGTAGTGATTATGTGAGGACTTTCCTTTTTCACACCATGGGCCCCTATGGGACCAAATATCCTTGAGATCCACGAAAAGAGTTTAGCAAACTGCTTCTTGAGGCATAGCTTGTAACTCTGTGAGATGAATTCACAGATCAGAAAGAAGTTTCTAAGAAGCTCCTTTCACGTTTGAACGGATGAAATTTCCTTTATCAGCGTAGGCCTCAATGCGATCCAAGGAAGCCCTTCTCAGCTTCCTCAAAGACAGTTAATGGACTGCTCCACGAAACATAAGTGTAACTCTGTGAGATGAATTCACACATCACCAAGAAGTTTCTAAGAAAGCTTCTTCTAGTGTTTCATCTCTGGATATTTCCTTGTCTCACCGTCAGGTTCATTGCGCTTGAAATACCAAATCAGATTTGCCAGAAAACTGTGTAACAAACTGATCACTGAGAAAAACGTGTAACCTGGTGAGTGCATTAACACATGGCAATGCAGTTTTCCAGAAAAGCTTCTCTTAGTTATGATTGAGGCAAATTCCTTTTTCACCTAAGCCCTCAATGAGCTCCCCAAATATACCTTGCATAATCCACGAGAACAGTGTGTGCAAACTGTTCCAAGAAGGGAAGGGTGGAACTCTGTGGATAAGTCACACATCAGAAAGCAATCTCAGCGAAAGTTTCTCTGTAGTGATTATGTGAGGAATTTCCTTTTCCACCATGGGCCCCTATGGGCTACCAACAATCACTTTGCAGATTCCACGAAAAGAGTGTTAGCAAACTGCTTCTTGAGGCTAGCTGTAACTCTGTGAGATGAATTCACAGATCAGAAAGTAGTTTCTCAGAAAGCTTCTTTCACGTTTTGAACGGATGAAATTCCTTATCAGCGTAGGCCTCATGCGATCCAAAAGCCCTTCTCAGCTTCTCAAAGACAGTGTTAATGGACTGCTCCACGAAAACATAATGTAACTCTGTGAATAATTCACACATCACCAGAAGTTTCTAAAACTTGCTTTCGGTTTCCTCTGGTATTTCCTTTGTCACCGTCAGGTTCATTGCGCTATGAAATACCAAATTGGCATATTTCCAGAAACTGTGTTAAACAAACTGATCACTGAAGAAACGTGTACTCTGTGATTGCATTCACACATGGCATGCAGTTTCTCAGAAAGCTTCTCTTTAGTATTATGTGAGGAGAATTCCTTTTTCACCCTAGCCTCAATGAGCTCCCAAATCTACCTTGCAGAATCCACGAGAACAGTGTTAGCAAACTGTTCCAAGAAGGGAAGGTGGAACTCTGTGTGATGAAGTCACACATCAAAAGCAATCTCTCAGAAAGCAAAGTGATATTTGGTAGCCCATAGGGGCCCATGGTGGAAAAGGAAATGTCCTCACATAATAACTACAGAGAAACTTTCTGAGAGATTGCTTTCTGATGTGTGACTCCATCACACAGAGTTCCACCCTTCCCTTCTTGGAACAGTTTGCTAACACTGTTCTCGTGGATTCTGCAAAGGTATATTGGGAGCTCATTGAGGGCTAGGGTGAAAAAGGAATTATCCTCACATAATAACTAAAGAGAAGCTTTCTGAGAAACTGCATTGCCATGTGTGAATGCAACTCAAAGTTACACGTTTCTTTCTGTGATCAGTTTGTTAACACAGTTTTCTGGAAATCTGCAATTTGGTATTTCATAGCGCAATGAACCTGACGGTGACAAAGGAAAATACAGAGATGAAACCTAGAAAGAAGCTTTCGTAGAATCTTCTTGGTGATGTGTGAATTCATCTCACAGAGTTACACTTATATTCGTGGAGCAGTCCATTAACACTGTCTTTGAGGAAGCTGAGAAAGGCTTCTTGGATCGCATTGAGGCCTACGATGATAAAGGAAATTTCATCCGTTCAAAACGTGAAAGAAGCTTCTGAGAACTTCTTTCTGATCTGTGAATCATCTCACAGAGTTACAAGCTATGCCTCAAGAAGCAGTTTGCTAACACTCTTTCGTGGAATCTGCAAAGTGATATTTGGTATAGCCCATAGGGGCCCTGGTGGAAAAGGAAATGTCCTCACATAATAACTACAGAGAAACTTTCTGAGAGATTGCTTCTGATGTGTGACTCATCACACAGAGTTCCACCCTTCCCTTCTTGGAACAGTTTGCTAACACTGTTCTCGTGGATTCTGCAAAGGTATATTTGGGAGCTCATTGAGGGCTAGGGTGAAAAAGGAATTATCCTCACATAATAACTAAAGAGAAGCTTTCTGAGAAACTGCATTGCCATGTGTGAATGCAACTCACAGAGTTACACGTTTCTCTTCAGTGATCAGTTTGTTAAACACAGTTTTCTGGAAATCTGCAATTTGGTTTCATAGCGCAATGAACCTGACGGTGACAGAGGAATATATACAGAGATGAAACCTAGAAAGAAGCTTTCTTAGAAACTTCTTGGTGATGTGTGAATTCATCTCACAGAGTTACACTTATGTTTCGTGGAGCAGTCCATTAACACTGTCTTTGAGGAAGCTGAGAAGGGCTTCCTTGGATCGCATTGAGGCCTACGCTGATAAAGGAAATTTCATCCGTTCAAAACGTGAAAGGAGCTTTCTTAGAAACTTCTTTCTGATCTGTGAATTCATCTCACAGAGTTACAAGCTCTGCCTCAAGAAGCAGTTTGCTAACACTCTTTTCGTGGAATCTGCAAAGTGATATTTGGTAGCCCATAGGGGCCCATGGTGGAAAAGGAAATGTCCTCACATAATCACTACAGAGAAACTTTCTGAGAGATTGCTTTCTGATGTGTGACTTCATCACACAGAGTTCCACCCTTCCCTTCTTGGAACAGTTTGCTAACACTGTTCTCGTGGATTCTGCAACGGTATATTTGGGAGCTCATTGAGGGCTAGGGTGAAAAAGGAATT
>NW_022141930.1:0-50000 GCF_007565055.1 Rhinopithecus roxellana | reverse complement strand
GAGGTCAAAAACCTTAGAAATCTATCTGATATTCTATTGTACTGTGTCTTAGCTGGCGCTCAAACCAATATACAGTCCTTCCCACTCTTCCTCTTTCCACAGGTAAGGAGTCTGAGCCCATGGCCACCACCACCAGAGGCCCACAGGGAGTACTGCCAGGCTACCGCCAATGTGCAGTTAAGGCCCAAGGGCTCTTCAGTCAGCTTGTGATGAAAGCTGCCAGGCCTGAGACTCACCCTTCAGAACAGTGGGCCCCCCTCTACCAACCAGCTCCAGAAATGTCATCTAAGTGCCAAGCCTTGGAATAGGAGACCCCAAGAGTCCGCTTTCTACTCAATACCCCTGTCCCACCCCAACTGTGCTCTCACTGTTGCCACCATAGCTGGGAATGTGCTGGTTTTCACATGAAGCTGGTACATCCCAGTCTCAACCTAGGCAGGTGGCATACTACTTGGGTGTCACTGCTGGTTCTTCAGGCCCAAGGGCTCTTTAGTCAGTAGGTGATGGATCCTTCCAGGGATGGGTTCTTTTCTTCAAGGAAGCAGGTTTCCTTCTGGCACAGGCTGTGTGTAGAAAGGTTGTCCAGGAGCTAGGGTCTGGAATGGAGGCCTCACGAATCTGACTGGTGCCCTATCCTACTGTGGCTAAGTTTGTATCCAAGATGCAAGACCAAGTTGCCTCTGCTCTTTTCTGTCAAGCAGAAGGAAGGGGTCTCTTTTGGAGCCTTAAGCTGTGCTGCCTGAGGTTGGGAGAGGGGTGACTCAAGCACTCCCTTAGCCTCCCAAGTGGTGGCTCAGGAAGTTGCCCGCCCCCTCCCCATCCATCCAGTGACGCCAAGTCCATCTTGGCACTAGGACTTGCCTAGGAATTGCAGTCCTGTGGCTTAGACTGCCCCTCAACTTCACTTAGGGCCCCAGAGCACTGCAGCCCATGGTGACAGGGCTTGCTGGAAGTCAAACTTGGACTGCTGGGATGGACAATTCCCTTGTGGCTAGGGCTGGTCCAAATGCTCCCTCCAGGAGCAGGCCTCAACTGAGTTTCAGCCTGTTTCTGCTCTCCGCTGTGACAGGGCAGCACTGAGTTCAATGCAAAGGCTCACAGTTGCTGCGCTCTCCCTCTTACAGTTGCACAGTTCTTTGCACCATGTGGGGAGCTGCTAGTGGATTAGGGAGGGTGTCATTGGCAATTCAAAACTGTCTTTTCTACCCTCTTTAATGCCTGTTTCAGCAATATGAAGTCAAAACCAGGCACTGTGTGTGCTCACCTGATTTTGGGTTCGTATGAAGATGCTCACTTTGTGTTGATAGTTGCCAAACTTGGGGAGGGGTGGGGAGATCACTAGAGCCCCCTATTCAGCCATCTTACTCCATCTATCTTGATGGCGAAGCCAGCCAGACTTGTTTTTTCCCCTTCAGGGTGGCAAGTTCCCGTAGGCCCTGAGCTGTCCAGAGATACTATCTGGGAGCCAGGGACTGAGGTCAAAAACCATTAGAAATCTGTCTGATATTCTATTGTATTGTGTCTTAGCTAGCACTCAAACTATGATGTACAGTCCCTCCCCTCACTGTTTAAAATGGCACCCAAGCAGAGGGCTGTCTAGTGTTCTTAAGTGTGAGAATGCTATGACGTGCCTTTTGGGAAAAATATGTTTCAGGTTCAGGCATGAGTTTTACTGCTGTTGGCTGTGAGTTAAATGTTAATGAATTGACAACATATATTAAATAAGTTATATTTTACACCATGGAATGCCATGCAGCCATAAAAAGAATAAAATCATGTCCTTTACAGTAACATGGATGCAGCTGGAGCCCATATCCTAAGTGAATTAATGCAGGACAAAAAACCAATGCCACGTTCTTTCTATAAGTGGGAGCTGAACATTGAGTACACCATGGACACTAAGAAGGGAACAGTAGACACCAGGGCCTACTTGAGAATGGGAGGAAGGTGAGAATTGAAAAGTTCCTTATCGGATTCTATGGTCATACCTCGGTGATGAAATAATCTGTACCCTGAACCCCCACAACATGCAATTTACCCATGTAACCAACTTGCATGTATACCCGCTGTACCTAAAATAAAAGTTGGAAGGACACACACAAAAAGGACATTTAAACAGAAACACACATAAAACAGGGTTATGTGCATTATGACAATGCTGTGGCCAGGGCTGGCTAACGCTGTATTTCTCCCAGGAGCAGTCGTTGAGTATAGTATTTGCTAATTCCCGTGTTTCTAGCAACTTAACATAACTACTATGAATAACTGAATAATGAGAATTGATGATATATAATTTTCCCCACTTGTTGTTAGAGACTGTAGGCTGAAACTTTCTCATGTGAATCATTGTGATATTTTTGTGAAGTGGATCATTATGTTATCCCCATAGGAACAATGTTTAATTAGGGAGTATACACACACACATATATATACACAGACACAGACACACACACACACACAAAGATTTAGCACTATATCATATCTTAAATATAAGGAGGTGATAATGAAATATCTGTAATCATTTTAAAGACATTATTTTCTTAAGTTTTGTAAAGTAGACATAAATACACTATGAACACTAATTGTTCATGGTTTAAGAACCCCAGTGCACTACTATTATACATACAATGCATAATAAAGTAAACTGCTACTTTATTATAGCGTAAAAACTGACATAATACTGTTCAATAATCCTTTCAGTAAACATCTTGTAATACAGTATTTAAATATTTGAAGGACTCATGGTTAACTTGATTTCTATCCAGGTAAAATTCTAGAATGGATTATTAAAAGGATCTTAACCAAATAGACTTGAAAACATAATAAGGGCATGTGCACAGTCCTGTCTTGGAGTATAGAAAGCTATTTGTACAGAAGAGTAGAGACCTAATTTAGCATTTTCCAGCAATTTGACATTGCTCTAGAAGTTTATGAGAGAGAAATGCGGATTATGAAATTACTTAAAAATATGCCTCAGAGGAGCAGGGAATGTTTCTCCTGAAGACAAGAAGACTTAGGTTAAATAAAGTATTCTTCAGATGCTTAAAAGACTGTCATATAGATTTGTTTTCTGTGGCCCCAAGAGGCACAACAAGATTCAAAGAGGTTACATGGAAGTAGATTTTACATAAAAGCTGATTTTTGGAGATAAGGTACCTTTTCATACAATGCAAATAGTTGCTTCATTTTTCTAAGTTGTGTAATTATTTCTATTTTTTATATTTCCTTTTTCTTTTCTTCTTTCTTTCTTCTTTTTCTTTCTTTTCTTTCTTTTCTTTCTTTTCTTCTTTCTTTCTTTCTTTTCTTCTTTCTTTCTTCTTTCTTTCTTTCTTTCTTTCTTATTTTATTATACTTTAAGTTCTAAGGGTACTGTGCATAACGTGCAGGTTTGTTTACATATGTTTACTTGTGCCATGTTGGTGGTGCTGCACCCATCAACTCGTCAGCACCATCAATTCATCATTTATATCATGTATAACTCCCCAATGGCAATCCTTCCCCCCTCCCCCCCCATGATACCCCAGTGTGTGATTTCCCCTTCCCGAGTCCAAGTGATCTCATTGTTCAGTTCCCACCTATGAGTGAGAACATGCGGTGTTTGGCTTTCTCTTCTTGTGATAGTTTGCTAAGATGATGGTTTCCAGCTGCAATCCATGTCCCTACAAAGGACGCAAACTCATCCTTTTTATGGCTGCATAGTATTCCATGGTGTATATGTGCCACATTTTCTTAATCCAGTCTGTCACAGATGGACATTTGGGTTGATTCCAAGTCTTTGCTATTGTGAATAGTGCCACAATAAATATACGTGTGCATGTGTCTTTGTAGTAGAATAATTTATAATCCTTTGGGTATATACCCAGTAGTGGGATGGCTGGGTCATATGGTACATCTAGTTCTGGATCCTTGAGGAATCGCCATACTGTTTTCCATAATGGTTGAACTAGTTTACAGTCCCACCAACAGTGTAAAAGTGTTCCTATTTCTCCACATCCTCTCCAGCACCTGTTGTTTCCTGACTTTTTAATGATTGCCGTTCTAAACTGGTGTGAGATGGTATCTCATTGTGGTTTTGATTTGCATTTCTCTGATGGAGAGTGATGATGAGCATTTTTTCATGTGTCTGTTGGCTGTATGAATGTCTTCTTTTGAGAAATGTCTGTTCATATCCTTTGCCCACTTTTGGATGGGGTTTGTTTGTTTTTTTCTTGTATATTTGTTTGAGTTCTTTGTAGATTCTAGATATTAGCCCTTTGTCAGATGAGTAGATTGCAAAAATTTTCTCCCATTCTGTAGGGTGCCTGTTCACTCTGATGGTAGTTTCTTTTGCTGTGCAGAAGCTCTTTAGTTTAATTAGATCCCATATATTTTCTTTATGGTAGCTAACAAGCTAGCATTCCCCCTACTTCCCTTCCTTTCTTTCTCCACCTCTCTTTCACTTTTCGTCTCCCTCACTCCTTTATTTCCTTCCCTTTTTAAATGGAAATTCCATATACAAATCTAAGAGAAGAGCGTAATGAAACCTCTGTATGTTTATCCATCATCCAGCTTCAGCAGTCTTCAGTGTACAGGCAGTCTTTTTTCATATCTGCCTATTATCACCTTGCTGACATCTCCACCTATGTTAATTTAAAGCAAATCTAAGTACCATACCATTTCATATATAAAAATTTTAGTATGTATCTGTAAATTAAGAGTGTTTAAAAAGAAATATAGCCATAATACTATTTCAGATTTAAAGGAAAAAAAAAGGAATTCCTTAATATTGCCAGTATCCTGTCAGTGTTGAGATTTCTTCAATTATTTTCTATCTTTTTACAGTTGTTTAAATCAGGATCCAAACAAGGTTTACATAGTTTTAATGTTAATTATTTTTCTTAAATATGTACACATACTATGTACCCATAAAATTAAATTTTTTTTTAAAAATTGTCTTAAGTTTAATCATAACAGTTCCTCTTTTTTTTTTCTGTTTATTTGTTGAAGAAATAGTCACTTCTCTCACTTTATGGATTGTGGCAGTTGTGCTTTGTGTGTTGTATTTCCTATTTTAGATCCAGATACTTGATCAGATTCAGATTTATTCTGATTTTGGCAAGAATAGACATTCATAATGCTGTGTATTTCCTTATGTATCACATAGGCACTGTCTGGTTGGTTCTCTTTTGTGATGTTGAGATTGAACAAGGTTTAGGTATCCAATATGTTTCTTGAGAAAGGATGCTTGAGAGGTAAAAATTTTTTAGACCATCTGAAAATGCCTTTCTTACTATCCTTATACTTGATAGTTTAGCTAGGTATAGAGTTCCAGTTTAAAAAATCACTCTCAGACCTTTAAAGTTACTAAACTTCTGGTGTTGCCACACTTATTTATAACTTAACCCTGTCTCTGTACATTTGTCCCTGTTCTCCTTCTCCAAAGCTTTATAATTTTGGCATTATAAAATTTCAGTCTCATTTTCAATACTTTGGCTGGCTTTTCATATTTAAGATTTTCTTCAGATGTCTGGTGATCTTTTGGTTCTGTTTTAGTCTAGCAATGGCCATAAAAAGCTAAATTGGAAAATCTGGATGCATGTTTTGTTGGTGCATTTCACTATACAGCATGGATTCGTTTTCTATTGCAGCATAACAATTTACCATAAATACAGTGGTGTGAAACAACACCCATTTATTATCTCTTAAATTTCTGTGAGCCAGACATCTGGGGACAGTGTGACTGGATTCTCTTGCTTGTGGTCTCAAGGCCTGAAATCAGCTATCCTATATTCCTTATCTGTAAGCTGTGGGTGAACATTTACTTCCAAATTTATTGTTTTGGTAGCAGGATTTAGTTCCTTGCAATTGTAGAACCAAGATCCTGATTTTTTTATGGGCTGTCATCTCCATAAGGTTGCCCACATTCTTTGACATGTGGCACCCTCCATCTTTAAGTCAGCAGTGGCAAGTAGAATCCTTCTTGTGCTTTTAATCTCTGACTTCCTTATCTCCAACCAGCCAAAGAAATGTCTGCCTTTCACAAGCTCATTTGATTGGGTCAGGCCCACCAGGATAACCTCGCTGTGTTTAAGTCAACAATGCCATGTAATATAACTTAATTTTGGGAGTAAAATTTGTCAAATTCACAGTCCCAAGATTGTAGGATGTGTACATCAGGGACAGGTAACCTTGGGATCATTTTATTAGACACACACCTGTCAGTGTTTATCTTCTGAATAATGAACCCAGCTACCATAATTCTGGGAGCTGAACAGTGGGAATGGGGCTGAGGATCTCACTACTTATCATGTAAACTTTCACTTAATGCTTTTATGTAGTACTTCATGTCATCCTCCTGTATACCTGATGTCTCCTAGTCCAGGGCCTTTCTAGTTTGGTTTCTTTAGAGAATGATCACCTGGCTGTTTAGTTTGGCAATGAAGACTCATGTCTGATTACTCCTCACAAGTGTTCGGCTATTCTCCTTTTTTTCTAACCAAAACCTCACCCCTGTGTCTGGTACATCTAATACCTGACTCCTGTTGGGCTAGTGGTCTGTTTTTCTTTTGATAGTGGTGTTTCAGTTTATTCTGTTCTATAAGTTAGTTACATCTCTGGTTTACTTTGTCTTCATACATTTTAGCTTATATATTTAGCTTATATACAAATTTTTCCTAGTTTTATCATAGAAGGAGCTTCTCTTGCATTTTAGCCCTCTGAGCAAGTTCTAAGAGGAAAATAATTATGCATTCAATTATCTTAAAATCAGATAATATTTAATAAGTTTAATGGTGTTAGTAATATTATTAAGTTTTATTATGAAGTAATAATATAAATAATATTTTAATGTGTCCTCTATCTGAATTTCTGTGGTTCTGTTGTTCAGTTGATTAAATGAGAGAATTTGGAAATAAGAATCTGGTCATTTTGTTCTTTTTATTTTTGTTTTTTGTTTTGTTTTGGAGAGAGTCTCGTTCTGTCGCCCAGGCTGGAGTGCAGTGGCACGATCTTGGCTCACTGCAACCTTCACCTCCCAGGTTCAAGCGATTCTACTGCCTCAGCCTCCCAAGTAGCTGGGACTGTAGGCGCACACCACCACATCCAGCTGATTTTGTGTATTTTTAGTAGAGATGGGGTTTTACCATGTTGCCCAGGATGGTCTCGAACTCCTGAGCTCAGGAAATCCGCCTGCCAAGTAGTAGGATTACAGGCGTAAGCCACTGCACCCAGCCCTTTTCTGTTTTTTGATCTTCACTTTAATATTCAATAGCTGGAGAAGACCAGAAAAAAGTAGAATCACCATAATTCAGGGTAGCTAGAATTAATTTTTGATTACTGTTAATTAATTTGAAAGATTACCATCTCTGTCTTTGGTTTCTTCCTAGTTATCTTTATTAAAATAGTTACCTTTACTTATGAAGATACAAGAAGTTCATAAAGATTTAAAGTGAGATTTCCTTTTTTTTTTCTTTTGAAACAATGGTTAGTTTTTACTGAGCCAGATCTGTCCTCTTGCCTAGTTCCTGTTGCTATCACTGACAAATATTTGTTATATAGTAATCTTGGATGGCTGAAAAATTGGAGCTAATTTTTTCATGTGGAAATTCTTCTGTGATCTTGATCTCAATAGTGCCTTCATATATTTAACCAAAAGATGATCTATTAAATATTGTAGTAGATTCAGAATATAGTATGACTTTTAATATTAGTGACATAAATTATCAGACCAAGACAATTTTTATTCTTTGTACATCTTAATTGTAGCCGGTATGAAATTTGACTACTCTGAACATTTTTTTATGGCTATAATCATAAAGGCTTCTTGGCAGATTTATTTTTGGTTTTGTGAGATATAACATTTGATATGTTAGTTTTTTTATTAAAGAAAAGCATAAAAACATACCTAAAAGTACTAATCTAAAAATATTCAGGACGGCAAAAGAAAAAAATATTTTAAAGGCAGAGATGGTTAATAACCACCTATGTGAGACCTAATTGTTGCTTTTGCAGATATCTCTATAAAGCATGCTTACCCCTAACCTTTTTATTCTAACTTGGTGCTTAATCTAGGCTGCCTACTTTATTATAAAGTGCACTATAAAAGTATACACTTTCAGAACTTTAAACATGAAACTTATGTGATATTATTGAACACCTTTCACTGTTATGTACTTATCTGTGCAGATATGTTTATTACCAAGTGAGTGGTCCTTTTTGTTTTAGTTAACTAGTTTGTTGTAAAACCTATAATAGCCTTTCTTTAATGTGCATCGGAATCATATGGGGATCTTTTTTAAAATGCAGGTTTTGGATCAGTACATCATAGGGCCTGAGATTCTGCATTTCTGACAAGCTCCCAAGCGATAGCAGTGCTTCTATTCAGTGGACCACATGTTGGATAGCAGGGTTCTGTAATATCCATCATAACATTAGAGGTAAAGGTTTTAATCCTAGCTGTTTATCAGAATTGCCTTAGAGCCTTTAAAATATATAGATGCCAGCCACTGCTTTCTACTTACTGAATTGGATCCCCAGATGTAGAAAAGCTCAGCATCTATATATTTGAAAAGCACTACAGGGGGCTGGATCACACCTGTAAACCTAGCCCTTTGGGAGGCCGAGGCATGTGGATCACTTAAACGAGGAGTTCAAGACCAGCTTGGGCAACATATTGAGACCCTGTCTCTACCAAAAAGCCAAAACAAAACAAAACATAAAACAATTAGCCAGGCATGATGACCCGTGCCTGTGGTCCCAGGTGCTCAAGAGGCCAAAGTCGGGGCCGAGCCTGGGAGGTCGAGGCTGCAGTGAACCATGATCATGCCACTGTACTCCAGCTTGGGCAACCGGGTGAGACCCTATCTTAAATAAAAGCAAAAAAAGTACCACAAGTGATGCTGATGGGCAGCTTCTATTAAGCACCACTGAATTAAAATAATAAAAGTTAGGGGTAAGAATGCATCATGCTTTATAGGGATATCTGAAAGAGCAACAGTTAGGTTTCATGTAGATGGTTACTAGCCATCTCTGCTTTTGATTTTTTTTTTTTTTTTTTTTTTTTTAGTTTTGCAGTTCTGAATGGTTTTCAGATTAGTACTTTCAGATGATTTAAGAATATGTGGTAAGTTGTAGACATAACTCATTTATAGCTTATTTTTATATATAGTCTAGAATGCCTTTTTAGGCCATATTTTGTTCACAGGTGATAGCCTAGTAAACATTTTTAAGCAAAAATGGACATTGGTCCGATGCAGTGGTTTACACCTGTAATTGGGAGCACTTTGGGAGGCTGAGGTGGGAGGATCACTTGAGATTAGGAGATCTAAACTACCCTACACAACATAATGAGACCCTACCTCTACAAGAAAGTTTAAAAATTAGCTGGGTGTCCTGCTGTGGTGGCTCACACCTATAATCTCAGTACTTTAGGATGCTGAGGCAGGAGGATTCCTTATGCCCAGGAGTTCGAGACCAGCCTTGTCAATGCAGTGGGACCCCGATTCCTCCAAAAAGTAAAATAATTAACCAAGCATGGTAGTACACACCTGTAGTCCCAGCTACTTGGGAGCCTGAGACAGGAAGATTTTGAACCCAGGATGATGAGGCTGCAGTAAACTGTAATCGTGCCATGCACCCAGCCTGGGTAACAGAGCGAGACCCTGTCTAAATAAAAAAAAAGAAGAAGAAAAGTTAGCCTAGTGTGGCAGTGTGAGCCTATAGTTCCAGCTACTGGGAGGCTGAGTTGGGCAGATCACTTGAGCCCAAGAGTTCAAGACTGCAGTGAACTATGACTATGCCACTGTACTCCAGCTTGGGTGACAGAATAAAATCCTGTCTCGAAAAAAAAAATAATATTAATTAAAAAAAATAAAATGTAGACATTTACCAATCATAGAGATGTTGCTAGCTTCTGGCACTACTGGCGTCAATGAGTCAAAAATAATTTTATCAGGACTCTGTCCCCTTCTCTTTCTGTGTCTCTGTTCTCCTCTATGTTGACTTTATTTTGGGCAGTCTTTTTCTGTATGTGGTGACAAAAGTGGCTAAATAGCTTATGACTCACATCTTACCAATTTAGCAACCTTTGAATATACGTTCTCTCAAAGATATGACAGAGCCTAATTGTCCCATCATAGGCTAAAGACCCATTTCTGGCACCAGAGGGTCACAGGATCAAGTACCTATGAACCACACGGAATAAATAAGATTATTAGAAAACTGGTGAAGAGTGATTCCTCAAAAGATGCTGGGCAGCCGATATATATGTCTACTCTACCATTTGGAGGTTATTTGTTAACATACACAGTGTAGCTTTAAGTAACTTGAATTTTGCTTTGTTTCTCCCTTTTGGGTGTGTCCATATTGGTGCGAAAATAAAATAATAGGAATAGGCAAATTGTCCACGGCTGATGGTAAAGCCTTTGCAGATCCTGAAGTACTCCGGAGGTTGACATCGTCTGTTAGTTGTGCGTTGGATGAAGCTGCTGCTGCACTTACCCGTATGAGAGCTGAAAGCACAGCAAATGCAGGGCAGTCGGACAAGTAAGTACATTTTTGCTGCAACCAGTATGAATTCATTTTCTTAAAAATAATAGCAAATAGCTAACATTTACTGAGCATTTATTTTGTGCCTGGCTGGCACTGTGTTAACCACTTGACATCTGATGTCTTATTTAGATTCACAAAAACTTTATAAGGTATAGATTTTGTTTTTACTCTCATTTTACAGATAAAAAGTTAGAGAGGTGAGTAACTTAAGATCAAATAGATAATAAGTGGGAGAGCACCAGTGTCTTTCTGACTGCAAGACTGAGGCCTAGTCAATATGTTATAAAAGACTTTTTGCTTATTTAGATTTCTTTTTTTTAATGTGTTGGTGACAAGTAAATGTTTTACAATTAGGCCATTTTCCAGTTCATTTGCATAGTTCTGAACATTTTAAAGGGTGAGGCTTTTATTTGTTTATTTGCTTTATGAAGTCTTAAAGGAAGTCGTAGATCTAGTTCCTGTAACTTGAATGTGAGTCCAGGGACTTTATTATTTTATATCCTATAATTCCTTGTATACAGATAGTACTTTACAGTTAGTAAGGGCTCAGTAAATGTTTTGTGACATGACATTTTAAGCTGTTCTGAAGATGTTATCCAATAAAAATCACACCATCTCATATATAAACACAATTATGGATGTATATTAAAAAATGGAAGCCAGGCGCGGTGGCTCACGCCTGCAATCTCAACACTTTGGAGGCCAAGACAGGAGGATCACCTGAGTTCAGGAGTTCAAGACCAGCCTGACCAACATGGAGAAACCCCGTCTCTATTAAAATACAAAAATTAGCCAGGTGTGGTGGCGCATGCCTGCAATTCCAGCTACTCGGGAGGCTGAGGCGGGAGAATCGCTTGAACCTGGGAGGTGGAGGTTTTGGTGAGCCGAGATTGCACCATTGCACTTTAGCCTGGGCAACAAGAGCGAAATTCCGTCTCCAAAAAAAAAAAAAGAGTGACAAGAAAAATGGATAGATAGTTCAAGGAAGCAGCTAGAAAAGAATCATTAATACATGTTACCATTTTCAACCCTTGGTGGCTTCTTTTTGCCTCCTCTAATAAAATGAAGCCATTTTATTTATTTTAGCAATTGCCTTAAAACAATTGAGAACATCTGAATATTCTGTTGTATTTGGGTTTAGAGAGTAAATTATAGCATTTAAGAATTCTCTTTTGTCTATCGGTGTTTTCATACAACATTTTTAAGAGTATAAAAGAGAGGTTATATAGTATTAACAAGGTCATGAATTTGCTGTTTCTCTTGGCTCTTTATTAGTGTTCATTCATCTAGATTTTTGTGTCTGTATTAACTTGCTTTTACCATTCTTCTCGTAGGTTAACTCCCTTCTTCAGTTAACCTCGGTTTCTATTCCATAGTAAATGTTCGGTTTTACTAGCCTAAAATATTATTGGTTATCTCCAAATATTTTTTAATGTGGTGCCTGCTAAGATTGGCAAGAGAGAAAATTAAAAACACCATGAAGGGTATACTAAAACCAGTTAAAGCAGGAAATAGAATACAAAAATAAAAAGTCACAGATTATTTTGCATTGAAAATACTGGAATTTAACAGAAAAAAATAGAACATATTTGTGACAATTATATTTATTCAACAAAGTTTGAGAAAGATGATAGACTTATGTGCAGTGAGTACTGTGTGCCACATTTTTATATTAGTTAAGGACAGTGCCATGTGCGAGGCTTAATATACCCTTTGCCCACAAGTTCTTAAGTTCAGCTGTTACTAGAGTAGATCCTCTAAGGTTGTTTTAAAGCTGGTATACACACGTGGAAATAGTATGAAAAATTCAAATGATAATGTAGATTAGGGTATATGCATAAATAAGTGAAAGAGACAGAGACTACTTTGAAAGAGAGAAAAGGTACGCACTTATACAGGAAATGTCTTACGGGAAGGATTTGTCCTAAACATGCTTAAAAATTATAGAGAGCATTGAGTCTAGGGACTGTCAGTGTCCTGTGAAATAGGAAATCAGAAGAGATGTTTAAAAGACAAATTTATTTAGTACTGGTTGAGACCTTCACTTTTTGTAAGGGGAAAATATAATTAACATGTAAATAAAATATATAGTATGGCACATAATAAAATAATAACTATGGGAAAAATTTAAAGGAAAGTACTAAGGCAGTGGTTGGATTGGAGGTTATCTTAGTTCATTTTCTGTTGCTTGTAACAGGATTCCTGAAACTGGGCAAGAAAAGGAATTATTTCTTACATTTATGGAGGCTGAGAGAAGTCCATGGTCAAGGGGCTGCATTTGGTGAGAGCCTTCTTGCTGGCAGGGACTCTCTGCAGAGTCCTGAGGCAGCACAGGCCATCACATGGCAAGTAGGCTAAGTGTGCTAGTTCAGGTTTCTCTTCCTTTATAAAGCCTACCCAGTCTCACTCCATGATAACTAATTAATTCATTTACCCATTAATCCATTAATTCATGAATGGGTTAACCGATTCATGAAGACAAAGCCCCCATGACTCAGTCACGTCTTAAAGGCCCTACCTCTCAATATTGCCACATTTGGGATTAAATTTCACATGACTTTTGGAGAGGACAAAATAAACCATAGCAGAGGTCATGTTACATTTTTTAATAGCATGGTCAAGGACATCCTCACTTAAAATGATGGCTTTCTAGGAAAGACCTGAAATAGGGAAGAGAGTGAGACATGTCTGAGAGAGGAGCTGTCTTGGCACAGGAAGAGCAAATGCAAATATTTGGAGGTTGGAGCTTATTTAGCGTATGTGATGAATAGCAAGAAGACCAATGTGGCCAAAGTGGAAGGAATAAGGGTGAGAGAGTAGGAGATAAAGCCAGAGAAGTAAAAGGGAAGAGGAATACCTGCCACAGGGCAAATCTTGTAAGGATTTCGGCTTTTACTGTGAGTGACATTATAGGCCAGTGGAGGGTTCTGAGTAGAGGAATGACGTGTTCTACTTTTCTTTTCTTTTTTTTTTTTGAGACAAAGTCTCGCTCTGTCACCCAAGCTGGAGTGCAGTGGTGCCATCCTGGCTCACTGCAACCTCTGCCTGGTGGGTTCAAGCTGTTCTCCTGCCTCAGCCTCCCAAGTAGCTGGGACTATAGGCAAACACTGCCATGCCCAGCTAATTTTTTTGTATTTTTAGTAGAGACGGAGTTTCACTGTGTTAGCCAGATCACTCGATCTCCTGACCTCATGATCTCCCCGCCTCAGCCTCCCAAAGTGCTGGGATTACAGGCATGAGCCACCGCGCCCGGCCAACATGTGCTACTTTCCTTTACAGAAGATCTCTCTGGTTGCCTTGTTGAAAAGAGCCTGAAGGAGAGCAAGTAGTGTGAAGGCAAGGAGACTGGTTAGGAGGCTTTGCCGTATCTGAGACAAAGATGTTGGTCTTAAATCTGAGTGATGGTAATAACAGAGGTATAGAAAAGTGATTATCTGTAGGTGCCTTTAGTATTTGAATTGAAAGGGCCATATTTTAAGAGAATAATAAAAGAATTGAGTTATATTTGAAATAAAAAGAATATTAACAGCCCTGGATTTAGTTTTAGGATTATTTTATACAAAAGTGAGAATCTTTAGAAATGTCTACAATTGGAATTGTTTTGGTAAGTTTATTGGGGCATACACTTTTCTCTCAGTTTAATGTCTTGTTACTCCACTTTTTCCACTCTCATTTTGCTTGAGTTCAGCTTTTTCTTTGCCTGGATTTGAAACTTCTCCCAAAATTTGATTGTATGAGTAAATACTTCCAAAACCAAAACCAAAAAAGGCTCATCAGTTATTCATTTATTAGTATTACATTCTCCCATCTTTTCTGTCTGATTTCCCTTTACTTGATGGAAGGACTCACATAGATCTTTACAATTAGTAGAAGTTTTGCCCAGTTTTTACTTTTTAATTAAATTTTATAAAAAATTTTCTACTGACGAAACAAAAGAAGTATAATTATGACCTGTTATTTGTGTGTGATTTCTATAAACTTTTATGTTTTAAAATTTTATGTTCTTTCTTCACTTACCAGTAAATTAGACTTTATCCTTCAGTTGCATAACTGAAAACATTTTGGAATATTGATAATTTTAATTCAGTGCCATTGATATGTAGATTGTAAAAAACTCAGTGAATTCAATCATCTTTGGCTTTTTTGTTATGAATCATACTGAAATAACCATCCTTGTTGAGCACTAAGGTTAGCATTAGCCTATTCTCACTCTGCTATAAAGAACTACCTGAGACTGGATAATTTATGAAGAGAAGAGGTTTAATTGACTCAAAGTTCCACAGGCTGTACAGGAAGCATAGCGGGGAGGTCTCAGAAACCTTACAATCATGGTGGAAGGCAAAGGGGAAGCAAGCATGTCTTACCATAGTGCAGCAGGAGAGAGAAAGAGAGCAAAGATCTTTTAAACAACCAGATCTCATGAGAACTCCCTCATTATCATGAGAACAGCAAGGGGGAAATCTGCTGCCATGATCTAATCACCTCCCACCAGGTCCCTCCCCCAACACTGGTGATTACAATTCAACATGAGATTTGGGTGGGGACATAGAGCCAAACCATATAACTATAGAGATTTGACATAAATATCCAATACTCTGGCTGGGTGTGGTTGTTCACATCTGTAATCCTAGTGCTTGAGGCCAGGAGTTTAAGGCTGCAGTGAGCTGATTGCATCACTGTACCCACTCCTGGGTGACAGAGCAAGACTCTGTTTCTAAACAGCAAAAAACAAAACAACCAAAAACAATATTTACGCTGTGCAATTTTTTAATATTCTTATATTCTGGTATTGTGATATTCTTTCCCTAATAGCCGCAGTTTGGCAGAAGCCTGTTCAGAAGGAGATGTAAATGCTGTGCGAAAGTTACTTATTGAAGGGCGAAGTGTAAATGAACACACAGAGGAAGGGGAGAGCCTCCTTTGCTTAGCTTGTTCTGCTGGATACTATGAGCTTGCACAGGTTCGTATTATCAAAATAAAGCTTATTTGTTGTTTTTTATAAAACTGGCTTGCTTACTAAGGAAATAATAAAATAAATCTTTCCAACCATTTGGATTATTTCAACAAATAGTTTTGTTAGATAAATTTTGTGTGCTAAAGCTCTTTTACTACAACTAGGTAGACATTATATAAATACATACGTTCAAAATTTTTTGATGATTATCATTTCTTAATATCTTTTTAAACTATTTTTCTCTCATAAGGTTTTGTTGGCAATGCATGCAAATGTGGAAGATAGGGGAATCAAAGGTGACATTACACCTTTAATGGCTGCTGCTAATGGAGGACATGTCAAAATTGTGAAGTTGCTGCTAGCTCATAAAGCAGATGTTAATGCACAGTCTTCAACAGGTCATGCATATTTCTTTTTCAGTTTTGCTAAGTAGTAACATCATTTGGTAGTAGTGGTTTCGCATGAAGGTGATGTTTAGTGCTAATTTTTCAGTTGTCTTATTTCTTAGATGTGCTACATATTCTCATACATCTGTGTATGAATTTTGAAGTATATAGAATATATTCTGAATGATATTCTTCCTGTTTTGTTTATGAGGGCAATTGGCCTTTTAAGGCTCTTTAAGATAAAAGTAAAACACTGACCCAGTTAGACGGACCACTCTCTTGGAAATTGAGAGGTGTGGGCTGTAGTGCTCAAACCCATGTGTCCAGTTTTTTAGGAGAGGAATGGGAAGATACGGAGAACAAAAGGTTGTGGAACAAAAGAATAGTTCATTGTTTCCTACTGTTACTAAATTGTGGCCCATAGAAAAAGTATTGTGAAAACATTGTGTCCTGAAGAATAGCATCACTTTAGTCTAAAATATACATATATATATGTATTTTCAAATTTGGGCCTAGATAGATTTGTGTAAAATTTCTAAAATTTCATGGAAATATTTTGTGCATTCCTTCGTGCAGATTTTTCAAATTTATTAAATGTTTTTTAAGATCATGTTCTGATTTAAAGGTATTTTTAAAAACTCTTGTTTTACCCAGAAGGTTGATTTTTCTTGTAATATGGGAAATTTTTATCAGCAGAAAAGTTTTAGAAATTATTGAATTCAATTCCAGATATAGAAATTTGAATTTGATCAGTTAACTAGTATTTGAAGTTGTAATGAAAACATATATGATTAAAAGGTATAGTATAAGGTATGCATATGATGAATAATTTTAAGTTAGAAACATTAAATAAAAAAAAAAACTTGTGAAGCATTTCTCTGATAATCATTAAAACAAACAACTTTTTTCTCATCTTAAGGTAAAACTTAGCTCCAGGGCAGACTTGCCCAGTTCTTTTACAACTCTCCAATCGGATAAGTGTATATGATTTTCCACATGTATTTGACTTTGGTTTTAAATGGAGAAGGAGAATAGGGAGTTGATTTCAGAAAGAAAAAATGCAGTAGGAAAGGAATTTTATATATAGATATATATTTACATATATGTATGTGTAATTTAATATTTATTATGGTTATAGTCTTTCGTTTCCATTTTCTTAATGTAAATTAGCACTTTGATTTATTTTGGTATTTTATGTTAATATATTTTATTTTTCCTAATTAAAATAGGCAATACAGCACTTACATATGCTTGCGCTGGAGGCTATGTAGATGTTGTAAAGGTGCTCTTGGAATCCGGTGCTAGTATTGAGGACCATAATGAAAATGGTCATACCCCTCTTATGGAAGCTGGAAGTGCTGGACATGTGGAGGTAGCCAGATTGCTGCTAGAAAATGGGGCTGGCATTAATACGCATTCCAATGAATTTAAAGAGAGTGCCCTTACCTTAGCTTGTTACAAAGGTACAGTATAAACCTTTCTTGAAACAAAGTTTTTAAACATGTGAATTGTAATTATTTTATGTGATCTTGTTTTTAAATTAAAAAATAAAACATAATAGTATATAGTATGTAATTAAAATGTTAAGTGTTTACAGTGTTTCAGTTTGTTACTATTTAAATTTTAAAAATATAGATTTAACATTATAAACATTGTCACTGAAAAATGAGTATTAATTGATCTAATTTTATCAGAAACAGTTCTTTTAATATGAACTGTATAATAGCTTTCATGTCGAGAAGATTTTGCTTGGTATGAAGGGGTACATGGTATTTTAAATGATGTCAATGAACCTGAAAATATTGATAGTACAGAAAATGCCCTCCTTTGGCAGGGCTGGACAGTTGCCTGGAAAGATGTTTGGTCTGTAGATAATTACTGTTCTATATTCTAGATTGTTAAAACACGGCCACAGAGCTGAACATTTTTTAGACTCCACATATATGGCAGATAAATGGCTGTAAAGTAAGATGTTTTACTTTTTAAGAAAGTAAATTAAGAAAATCTTTTATTAAGACAGTTTTTTTGGGCCAGGTGCGGTGGCTCAAGCCTGTAATCCCAGCACTTTGGGAGGCCGAGACGGGCGGATTACGAGGTCAGGAGATCAAGACCATCCTGGCTAACACAGTGAAACCCCGTCTCTACTAAAAAAAAATACAAAAAACTAGCCGGGTGAGGTGGCAGGCGCCTGTAGTCCCAGCTACTCGGGAGGCTGAGGCAGGAGAATGGTGTAAACCTGGGAGGCGGAGCTTGCAGTGAGCTGAGATCCGGCCACTGCACTCCAGCCTGGGCGACAGCGAGACTCCGTCTCAAAAAAGAAAAAAAAGAAAGTTTTTATAAAAAAAAAAAAAAAAAGTCATGCAATTTTGTGTTTAGCCATTCAATTCTGTGTTTTATGCCATATATCTATATAGTTGTCCCATATTATTTACATCATAAATTCTTGACCCCTAGGCATCAAGAACAAGCTTTTGCAAAACCTAGTAAAAAATTTAAGGAGGCACTCATTCTCAGTGACTAACCTTTCACTTGCACAAGCTTACATGTGAGTGGCTCCTTAAATTTTGCACCCTGTGCTTTGATTTCCTCACCCTAGTTCTGGCCCTAGTGTTGTTTTGTTCTATATAAGAGTAGCCAAGGTTGTGTGATGCCTTTTGGAATAATTTCATTTATAAACATGAAAATAATCCTTATATATTTGGATTAATTGACTAAAATGTAACTTAAATTTGAAAAATATAGTTTATTTATAAAGTGCTTTTGATTATCTCATGTTAATAGATTTTCAGATAGGGAGCACAACTGAGGTCCCTTAGTTCCCTTCCCCAACCCTGTTTACAGTTAAGCAGAGGCTGATCTTCATTGGGAGGAGAGGAGGTGAGCCTTGGGGTGGGCTGATTGGGTGGCTCTCTCCCCTTCTCACAAATACTTTTGAACCCAGTACTGGCTGCATTTCACTACTGAGTCCCTGCTGGCCAGAGAGCTTTGAGATGGGGCTGCATGTAACTCCTCTCCCCTCTCCCCTTTGCTTGTAGCCCCACCCTGCTATCCAAAAGGGGCATCTGAGGTTGGGGCTTGCAGGCTTTAATTAGAAGCTGGATAGCGAACTGAGCTGGTGGAGAACATCTCTACTACTTCCAGGTATCCATGGACCCCTTTCCCTTCCTCTGTTTCTGGTGAGGTTTCGTATGATGTAGACTGACAAGGAGGAGTTGGGGAAGAGAGGGAAGTCAGGCTGAGACTAAGCACTAATGTGGGTTTTGGGGAGGGGAGAATCACAGAGAGAAAAAGGGATGGTAGGTAGTTGGCAAATACAAGACATGGCAGATACTACACTTACTCACCGAAGTAAATTTTGTTTAACTGTTTACCTGTGACTTCACTATCTGTCCTTCTCCTGCATCCCAGTTGAATAAGAATTGATTGTAGCTGATTCTAAATAAAGCTGGAAAAAAATAAATAATTTTTCTATTGTTTTTTGCATAGAATCTGAGTCTTTTTTAAATTATAATTTGTCTTCTGCTTTTTAACCACTTATATGGTATCTTTATCTGAACTGAAGTATATGGTTTATTTGAAACTGCATATAAAAAAAGAAACTACATAAATGTGTGTACATGTTTATGTTATAATTAAATATATAAATATAAATTAAATGGTGTGGTTTGAAGAATATTTTTATACATACAGTTCCCAGTTTATAAGCATGTTTTTCCTAAAATGTTTCTGAGTTAGGTATTGGAACTTTAAATACATTTTCTCACAGAAATAACTTGACTGATCATTATCTCAGGCTACTAGTTCATGAAAACTGATTTATTCCATAGCATAAATAAAATAACTATAACATACCTGGGCTCTTAAAAGGTTGTAGAGGGAACATTTTGGGTGTTGGATTTTAATGGCATCTTTGTTCACCTCCAGCAGGGACTCTAGTAGCAGCAGTTTCTAGGGCAGTAGAATAAGGGGTAGAACAGCAAGATCACTTGTGTAATTTGTGTTCTACAGTTAAGGGTAGCTTCTAGTTGACTTTATTATGCTTATAAATTTAATGCTGTAAGTTAAATATAACTTTTCAAAATATTATAATTTTAAAAATTATTTTGGAATAATAAAATATTTTTAAGTAATCTTGTACACTTTTGGTTTAGGACACTTAGAGATGGTGCGATTTCTTTTGGAAGCAGGCGCGGATCAAGAGCATAAAACAGATGAAATGCACACTGCTCTAATGGAGGCTTGCATGGTAAGATTAGTGAAATATGCGAAATATGTTTATATATTAACCAGGGAGAGACAGAGTAGTATACAATGAATGCCTTTTCAATGGGTGCTACGATTCTGTTTGTCAGAACCTTATTGAATCAGTTGTACAAAATTAACTTCTATTAAAGTTATTTTCTGAAGCTTTACAGTGCTACCTGCATTTTCTTAGGCTCACATAGCTATACTGGTTTTATATAGTTGTCGTCACCAAAGTGACTCTTGTAAAGATTGGCTGAGGATATGAAAAAGGAAAATATGGCCAGGCTTGCTAGCTTACGACTGTAATCTCAGCATTTTGGGAGACCAAGGTGGGAGGATTGGATTAACAAATTAAAATGGAGGCCAGCAGTTCAAGACCAGCCTGGCCAACATACCAAGACACCCTGTCTATTCAAAAAATGTTAAAAAAAAAGAAAAAAGGAAATATAATTCAGAGTATGTACATTATTAATAAGCATAACATACCTCAAACCAATAAATAGACTAAACAAAAATTTTAAAGTAGAGCATAATTTGTGTTACATAATTTCCCCTCTCTCATGGTCTTTTCTGAGCCCTAGATTGTCTTTTGAAGAGCTGTATTTTAGAGTTTGTATTCGGGAATGGCTCATAACAGTACTCTTAAACCTTTGTGTCTTAGTTTATGATTTATGACACAGAAGTGGATCAAAATATTATAGAAAAATTTATGAGGGGAACATGCTAACGGTAGAAAGGGCCCCAAAAGAATCTGAAGTTTCTTGTCTCATCTCCCCTTCAGAGAATAATTATTGAAAGGATGTTAAATTTTATTTACTAGTTTTAAAAATATTAGGTAGCCATATAAGACCTGAGTTATCTGTTGTTTTCCTTATTGCCATCTTAGTGTTTGCTTTAGCAAATTATTTTTGTAACAAATAAAAGTTTTTCTAAGCTTTTGAGTTCTTCATCTGTAAAGTGAGAAAAATATCTTTCCCTGGAGTTGTGAGGATTAAATGGGATAATGGGTATAAAACACATTAATAGTATTAACAATAACAGTTTTAAAAGTTCCCCATCATAAGGAAATTTAATCATTCTTGCCACTCCTTACTGAGGAAACAGCCTGTGTGTAGATTAAGAAATTAAAATGGAATAATCTGTAGATCTAGCCAACATGCACTGGAAGTAAATATTGTAAGTGAAAGGTATTAGTAGGGGCCAGACATGTGAAAGACTTGCTATAATACTGAGTTTTTAAACTCGGATTTAAAGGAAATGTAGGAGTTCACTGTTAAGGAAGAATATTCAGCACTGAAGAAATAGCAAAGTAATCAAACTAGTAAGACATTAGATTCTTCTCTACAAATTGAAAAAGAAAAAAAAGTAGTAAGACATTAAAGTTGTGTAGTGTGACAAGCATGGAGGCAAAAATGGGCATGGTATGTTTGAAAGAATATGTCTGGGAGATAACATGTAGATGGAAAAAAATTATTGAAGGACAAAAAGAAGGGAAAAGAGGGCCTTGAAGTTGCCAGTAATTAAGAAAGGAGTGGGAAAAAGTGACCAGTAAAGGAGACAGAATATAGAATTTTCTTTTTTTATTCATTTTTGAGACAGGGTCTCACTCTTTTCTCAAGCTGGAGTGCAGTGACATAATCGTGGCTGACTACAGCCTCAACTTGCTAAGCTCAAATGATCCTTCCTCCTCAGCCTCTTGAGTAGCTGGGACAAGTGCATACCACCACCTCTGGATAATTTTTGTGTTTTTTGTAGAAATGAGATCTCACCATTTTGCCCAGGCCTGTCTCAAATTCCTGGGCTCAAGCAATCCTCCTGCCTCAGCCACCCAAAGTCCTGGGATTACAGGCGTGAGCCACCACACCTGGCCCTTTTCTTAATTTCACTGGTACTGGGATGATGAGCAATACAGAAAGTACCATGTACACATTGTGTTCACCTAACACAGCATGTATCCTTCCCCCACTTCTCCAAAAAGGGTTGCATTTTTTTCTAACTAATCAAAAGTTTGCTTATCCTTAAAGATTCTTATGAAAATTCTTCTTTCCCTCTCTAAACTTTATCCTTTTAGCATTTAAGTTTGTACCATACAGTGTTGATATTATCTGTGGTCTCACTATAGTCTCTTATTTCACATACTTACTGTTTTTTTTTTTTTTTTTTTCTAATGGTAAATAAGCTTCTTGATCGAAGGTATCATGTTTCTACTTATTTTATATTTTCAATCTCTATTTCCCTCTTCTATGTTAACAGAATATAGGCAGTGCATAATAAATGCTGATTTACTCAACTATTAAATGTAGATCTATTCCTATTTGAGTGGAAATAGATAAACTTCAGTGTATAGTAATTGAAAAAGCTTCAGGTTTTCCAAGATTTTTTTAATGGTGCTGATTTAATTTTTTAAATTGTATTATGATTAGGATGGCCATGTTGAAGTAGCTAGGTTACTTCTTGACAGCGGTGCCCAAGTGAACATGCCTGCTGATTCATTTGAGTCACCATTAACTTTGGCTGCATGTGGTGGGCATGTGGAACTTGCAGCTTTACTTATTGAAAGAGGAGCTAGCCTGGAAGAGGTCAATGATGAAGGTTATACACCACTGATGGAAGCAGCTCGAGAAGGACATGAAGAAATGGTGGCATTACTTCTAGGTCAAGGTAACCATATCTATCAAGACACTAAAGTATAAATGTGTAAAACCTAAGAGTATAATTTTATAAAATTGGATTTTAGTATTTCAGCTTTCTAGTAGAGTTGCAAAGAGCTGTTACACTAACCAGTGATGAAGTATTTACTGTGAAAATGACTCCCATACTGTGTTAAACAAAAGCAAAGAAACTTCTTTAATATAGAGCTTTCAGAGACATCATGTGCTATATGTGAATGAAAAACAGAACTGGTATTGGCAAGACTTGTGAGTTAAATAGGGGAATATAAGAGTCAACATTTCTAAAACTAATAGATCAAGAGAATGTATTCCTTTGGGGGCAGAATACCTACTAATAAATATTTAATAGATCTAGTGTTTTATAAAACAGTATGGAAACCATGCCTTAAAGACTAACTTGATGAGAGTGCAAGAATGCACACACATTAGAAGCTGTCAAGGGGCTCAGTACATAAACTTCTCTTTTGGGAAAAGTGAAACAATTACTTCACTATGTTAAGGTATCTTCAGTTTAGAAGTAATCTCCCATCTCTGTATTTGTAGCATGATTTTATTTTTCTTTCAGTAGTGAAGTTTTTGTCTGGACAAATTTAAGAGGAATGCAACGTTTAAAAAAACTTTTGTTTTTATTTAGAGGTAATGTTGACTATGATTTTTAAAGCATAGGTTTTGGAGCAGACTTCCTAGGTTGAATCACAACTCCACTGCTTGCCAATTTTATAACTTTAGGCAAGTTTCTAACCTCTGTGCCTCAGTTTTCTCATGTGTAGAGTTGTTGTGACAGTTAATACGTATATATAAAGCTCATAGAACAGTGCTTGTCATATAGTGCCTGTTAAGTACTAGCTATAGTGATGGTGATAGTATTGATGATGATAATGTTGTGACCTTGTATAAGTTAAATAACTTCAGTTTCCTTAGCTGTAAAATGGAACTAATAATAGTAATAATAATACCTAAACAAGTTGTAAAATGCTTTGATATTGCCTGGGAAATAGTAAGAGCTTATTGAATGTTAAGATTTTTATTATCATCTTCGTCATAATCACCAGTATCTTTATCATTTTTGAATCACTATAATGAGAGGATGTCGCTTATATTTTTTAGTTCTTTTATCACCTGACTTGTACCTTCTGGCTGAGTAAATATTACTCCAGCTGTGGTACATCAAATCTGGAGGTGGTTTTAATAGTTTTATTTATTTTTATTTTTAACTGCCTTAGGAGTTAGGAGAGAGGCACTTTCTTACTTATCATAGTAATATAAATGTTCATTTTTGAGATAGAGTTTATTAAGAAACAATCATGTTTTTCATATCTCTGGAATAAGTTAATGACTTTCTTTAAATAATTGGAATCTTTATTTTAGGAGCAAATATCAATGCACAGACAGAAGAAACTCAAGAAACTGCCTTGACTCTGGCTTGCTGTGGAGGCTTTCTGGAAGTGGCAGACTTTCTAATTAAGGCAGGAGCCGATATAGAACTAGGGTGTTCTACCCCTTTAATGGAAGCTGCTCAAGAGGGTCATTTGGAGTTAGTTAAATACTTATTAGCTGCAGGTAGGCATTTTTGCATTTGGGAGAAGTTTTTTGCATGATTTATTTAACTAAAAATGTCATGTGCAAATGTTTTTATGATGCTATGATACACTGAATGTGTGAGTTTAAGAAAAAGTGTGATATACCTTTGTATGTATTCTGAGCAGTTTACCTTACTGCTGTTTGAAGTATTTGCAGCTTTAATTTCAACCAGTTTTGTTTGTAATTTTTTTAATGCCTACAATATTCTCTGTTTCTAGAAATGAATAAGGTTTTTTTGTTTTTGTTTTTAATGAGTAAGGTTTTAATTTGTTTAACTTGAGGAGATATGACTTATACAGAAGAAGTTTTTATTTCCATCATATATTACATGTCTTATGGCTCTTTTAAGTCTATGTATTATTTGTTGACACTACTACAGGAGCTAACGTTCATGCAACAACAGCAACAGGGGATACAGCACTAACATATGCCTGTGAAAATGGTCATACTGATGTAGCAGATGTCTTACTTCAGGCAGGCGCAGATCTGGTAAGCTATTTAGTTTTTAAATCTTAATAGTTAACAATAAGAAATTAATTTTAAATTATGGAGAGTCTAGACAAAAGGTATTTCTTTACTTTCAGTTTTATGGTTTTTTTTTTTTTTTTTTGCCATTCTTTCTCTCACTTAGTCACATTTTTTCCCACACTGTTTAGTGTCCATTCTTTTTTTCCTTAATAGGGTTATTCACTGCATTATCTCTCATTTTCCATATTAAAAGGAAATTTTTGTGTTACAGATATTAATGCAGATTAATTTTCACTTAGGTATTTAACTATTTGTAGAAGTTTTTCTGATTTGGTATAAAAGGCAAATGTGGCTTAGAGGAATTTCAGTATTGCTTAGGAAATAAATTATGCCTACAATATTCAGAACATTATTAAATAATAGAAGAGTTTATAAATGCTTAATAAATAATCTTTTCTCTTCAGTACTTTATAATTTTAAGAAAAATAATAGGTGACATAAATACTGAGGTTATTATAAGAGATGTTGTAGTGAAAGTGCAGAGTAAAGAAGCTCAAAAGGTAAAGCGGTCATCTGATGTATTATTTTGGGGTAGTTAAAGTTTGGACAGATAGATATGGCAGTGTTGTGGCTAAAGAGGTATTTCAATTGGAAAAAATGTTATGAGTGAAGCCTGAGGGGTGAGGAAGCATAAAGCAACTGTGTGTGGGTAGAGTAGGTGGTCTTCCAGTCTAGCCTGCGAGGTAATAGGAATAAGATCCAAAGGCCAATTTTAGTTAAAATGTGAGCACCCATATATTTATGGGCCTGAGATTCTAAGATTAATAAGCAACTGTGCTCTTTCCTTCATAGTTTATGACAAATTCATGTGCAGGCAGCAACAAGCCCCTCTTCAGTAATTAGTTTTATAAACTTAATAATTTATAATTTAACCTTTCTTTTGTTGTTTATGAAAAGAAAATGTTGAATTAGATTATTGTTGGGGCCACTTAATGTTAGCACTAGGTCTAACAAGGGAGACATAAGCACACAACTAACTAGAATAGAACATGTATAATAAGTGCTTCAAGCTTGTTAGACTTAGAGCTTCTTCAGCGTAAGAACTGTATTCCTGGTGTTTGCCACAATGGCTCTGAAATATACAGCAGTGTAATCTTTAGTACTTGGTTAGTTGATGGCAATTAGAAAAACCTAGGAAATAGCTTAAGGGAAAAATCAGAAATTGTTCATCAGATGTGAAGGTTTTTTTAAAAAAAGAAATAAAAAATGCCATACAAAAGATACTTTTTCTCAAATCTTTATTTTTTAAGATTGAAAATTTAAGATTGAAAATTTCACCAGTAGTGTTCTTGATTACTTATTAATCGTTAAGTATGCAATAGAGTCTCCATCCTTTTGAGACCCAGAAAGCTCTTGTAACACCTTAGAGTTGATGGTTTTAGAAATATTTATCATTTTTATATAAGGGAAACTAGAGAGAATAGGAAGTCTGTAAAGAGATAGTAATGATATACTTACTGAAATTCATAGAGGTGGGATACACTCATGAGAGGAAGATAACTTGGAGTGGATGAGGATAATGCTCATTATATTGATTGTTCAGAGAAGGCTAGAGTACTATACGTGCATGTTCAAGTACTGCAATTCATTGTGTAGAGAGAGGGAGAGATTACTCAGATGCATTTAGATGAGGACATCATGATCACGTGACTATAACTTCAGTTTTAAAATTATTTCCAGTGCTCACTTTGGCAGCACATATACTAAAATTATTTCCATAGAATGTATTTATAATTTGATTTTTTTAAATTTAAAAATATATTTCTTAATTTCCTTCAAAGCATTATATTTAAATATTTAGATTCAGAAATCAGTCCAATTATTTTCCTTTTGATTTCCAGGAAAAAGAATACTTGTTCACTGCAATTAAATGTCAATTAAGTCTTTTTTTTTTTTTTTTTTTAAACAGGAACATGAATCTGAGGGTGGAAGAACTCCTTTAATGAAAGCTGCAAGAGCTGGTCATGTTTGTACTGTTCAGTTCTTAATCAGTAAAGGTAGGTTTGTATAAAACAGTTGTCTTTTTTTCAAAAGTATCTACCCCTGCCTTCATTTAGAGATTTAAGGATAAAGCTCTTTTGAAGGCAAGAGGGTATCATATGAGGATGGATGCTACTGACATTTAATGAATGGATAGTTGATAAACATGCTGCCATGCACAGACCAGCTTCAAACTAGAAATAATTGTCATACCAAGTAGCACACTTGTTGAGAAACGTATAAAGGAAAGGGAAATTTCTCTGTGTCAAAACTGAAGATTTAGGTAACAAACTCTGCTGTGTTCATGTAATATAGTATTTTCTTGAAACCTGGAAGTTTATGTTTCTGCCACTAAAAAAGTTTGTGGTAAGTAATGTTTCTACTATTCCCCTGGTCCTATGTTTCCTTTTTTATAAAATATAGGGAGCTGGTTATAAATATAGTACAAAAAATGTTCACAATTGAAATGTGACAAATATGGCAAATTGCATGAGGATTTTCATTCATGATCAGAAATTTTAGTTTGAATATTAAAGACCTTAATGACCAAATAAAACCATAGGGAGTATATTATTACTTTCTTTAAATTATTTCTTACGTGCTTACTATGAAAGTTCTAGTTCAGACAGTTTTTCATTCAGAGTTCATCATATTCTTAAGTATAAGAGATTACAGATTTTACTTTTGATTCTGCATTGATAAAAGAAAGAGGAAGCCAGGTGTGGTGGCTCACCCTTATAATCTCAGCACTTTGGGACCCCAAGTCAGGAGGATCCTTTGAGTCTTGGAGTTCAAGACTGGCCTGGACAAAACAGTGAGATTCTGTCTCTACAAAAAATTTAAAAATCAGCCAGGCATGGTGGCTTGCACCTGTAGTGCCAGCTAGTTGGGAGGCTGAGGTAGGAGAAGCACTCGGTCTCAGGAGTTCAAGGTAATAGTGAGCTATGATTGTGACACTACACTCCAGCCAAGGTGACAGAGTGAGACCCTGTCTCAAAACACAAAAAGGTGTAGGTGATATACAATTTTAAAAGGCAGTAATATACCATTTTCTTCATATAATAATAGTAAAGAAATCTCAAGTTTATAATTGTTTATAGGTAAAGAAAATTTGAAATAACTTACTGTTGAAATTAAACATTTTGACATGCACTGGTGATATATATTCATAACAGTATTCTCAAGCATAGCATTATATACATAATTGCTGTCCCTCTCATTGGTTTATTTTAATGAGTTCGATTTCAGTTTCTTTCTGCTGTTTTATTTCCATTTCCCATGTTACTTAACACAGTAATCCAAATTAGGGATAGAGGTCAGGTGCAATGGCTCATGCCTGTAATTTCAGCACTTTGGGAGGCCAAGGCAGGAAGATCACTTGAGCCCAGGAGTTTGAGACCAGCCTAGATAACATGGCAAGACCCCATTTCTACAAAAACAACAAACAAATAAATTAGGGATACCTTCCTATTTGGGAGTAGGAGTGAATTATCTATTTTCCTTGTCAGGTGTTTCTTAATGGGAAAGAAAGGGTACTGTTCTATTTAGTGTTTGTTCTCTACATATTTAGCCCATAGAGGGCAGTGTAGTTTATTTTTATTCAGTCATCTTTTCTACTGAAGAACTTAAAATACAAATAAAACTTCATATTTTACTTTTAATACAATTATTACATTAGGAGTAATAGGTATTTTGGGTATCTTTTACTGGTACCTACTGAAACCTTTTCAAATTATATCATGTTTGTCTGAGATTTATTTACTTTAGAATAATTCAAGATGGGAGAGGAGAATTAATGTAGGATATTTGTGAAATGAGATTGGCCATGTGTTTATAATCATTAAAACTCAGTAATGGGTATGTGGAGCCTCATAATACTATTTTCTCTACTCTTCATGATTTTTAAATTTACTATAATTTAAGAAAAACCATTCTACTAATATGATTTTCCATGCCTTTTCTGTTTTAGGAGCAAATGTGAATAGAACCACAGCTAATAATGACCATACTGTACTGTCCCTGGCTTGTGCAGGGGGTCATCTGGCAGTGGTGGAACTACTTTTGGCTCACGGGGCAGATCCTACTCACCGTTTGAAAGTATGTAACTCAAATGTTTGTGCGGCATTGTGAATTAATATTTCTCTCTTGGTCGTTATTACAACATCTCATATACAAGTTCCATTCATAATGGCATTCTAAGTGTAAATTTTCTCCTTTTTCACTTGAAGCGTTCTTTACCAAACCTATGATTTTAATGTGTCTGGGACCTGTTGGCTTTATCTTCCTAAGTGATTCTGTAAACTAACTTATTTTTCTTCACTTTTTTTCCCCTTCCATATTCACTCTTTTAGGATGGCTCAACTATGTTGATAGAAGCTGCAAAAGGTGGCCATACAAGTGTTGTTTGCTATCTCTTGGATTATCCTAATAACTTGCTTTCAGCCCCTCCACCAGATGTCACTCAGTTAACTCCCCCATCCCACGATTTAAATAGGGTAAGCTTTTAAAATTAAAGCATTTTATGGTATGTCTTCTTTATCCTAACTCTTTCACTTATAGTTCTGTTTAAATTAGGTTATTTTTTGTTCTAATATGTAGTTCTGTTTGTAAATATGTACTTGATACAGTTAATGAAAATCTGGTATAATATCCAGATCCTAGATGGTATGATTATGCTTTAGCTTTTAAAGGTCACAATAGCACCTTGAATTCAAAGCCCACTACAAAATGTCATGGTAAACAGTTTGGTGCCAACATGTTTTAAGTAAATATGTCATTGTCTCAGATGACATATTAAAAATATTTTCAAAAAATCTCTGTAATTTATTCTTTATTTAGAGCATACTACTTAATGAATTGTGTAGGACACTAATAGTCACTTAATGTCCTTTGTCTTAGGCTCCTCGTGTACCGGTTCAAGCACTGCCCATGGTTGTTCCACCTCAGGAGCCTGACAAACCACCTGCCAATGTTGCCACCACACTTCCCATCAGGAATAAAGGTCAGTTATACTTCTAAAGACTGTTTCTTACTTGGTGTCCAGGTAAAAATAAGATTACCAAAAAATAGCCATTTCTACAAACAAGGAATTTTACTAAGTTGGCATTATTAAATTTGTTTAACCCATGATAAAAGCATGTTATTGGGAGAAAAAAAATAGTTAATAACACTGATTTGTGCTAGAATTAGAAGTTTTAGCATGAGAAATTCAGATGCTCATCTTTGATGCAGTTCTGATTATACATGATTTCCTTTAATAATTAGTAATTTTTATTCATGTAAAATGTTAAGCTGGGTATAGTTGAGTGACTTAAATCTCTGCAGTTATAAAGGCATAAATTAACAAGACATATCAAATATTAGAAATTTATTTTAGAATGACTGGCTTAATATAGATTTTACATCTGGGATACCTTTTCTCAACCAATAATTCAGTTACTTGAGATATGCTTGTTTATTTCTCTAGAATTCTGAGGTCCATATTTGACTTGTGGATGTTACACCATGCATGTTCTTAAGTAATGTCCTCAGATATTTTATACCTACCGGTTTGAATCCGTTTTTCTTTTAAAAGTTTTACGTGAAGAAACAATGCAGTTTTTATTTTTTGTTTTTTGGCTACATATATTATTTTATGAACAAGCATGCTAAGTATTTTCACCAGCTCTTTTCAGTCACTACTATCAACCTAGAGCCTTGGCACCTTTTTCAGTTGATATAGCAAACAATTGATTGCTATACCTATAGCCAGATCTGTCTATTCACCTGGCTGTCAGAAGATACAGTGGATGGCATAGTCCAGCATCTTTTCTTCCAGGGAAACTGAATCCCAATTCTCTACTGGCCAGATAGCTGTGTGATATGTGAATTTATATCTTGCCTCTATTAGTCTTGAAGATGGTAGGCCCCAACAAAGACATATTTTAGTTGGATTTTAATTTCTTGTTACTTCTTAGTGGTTTGGGTACTCTTTGTGTGTATGTGTGTGTGTTTAAAAGGCACAGACTATGAAATGTGAAAAAACCTGACTTAGAGGTCTGTTTTCTCTTCACCCTAATAATTTAGCATTATTGTTCTGTTCTTATGATGAGTTTTAACATCTTTATGACCATATAAAATATCTACACATAGCCTTAGATGTTACTTTAATTACACACTTAGGTATCACAAACCTGCATTCCTCTATTGTCTAATTTTAGCCATGTGATATTTTTAAGATTCTGAAATTAATTTACAAAGATTTTGCACATAAAATACATACATTTTATATTTGTGAAAAGAAGGTGGATTTGTTTTTAACTTTTTAACAGTGCATTTTCACCTTTTATGGATATGATTACTTAGTGCATAACTGTTGGCACTAAACCTCCCAACAGTAACTCTGTAATGAGGATGCCATTCATGTGCACTTCTGAGGGGGTTTCTTTTTCACACAGCTGCTTCTAAACAAAAGTCCAGCAGCCATTTGCCAGCAAACAGCCAGGATGTACAGGGTTACATCACCAATCAGTCTCCAGAGAGCATTGTAGAAGAGGCTCAGGGAAAGTTAACAGAACTGGAACAGAGGATAAAAGAAGCCATAGAAAAGAATGCACAGCTGCAGTCCTTGGAACTGGCTCATGCTGACCAACTTACCAAGGAGAAGATCGAGGAGCTGAACAAAACAAGGGAGGAACAAATTCAGAAGAAACAAAAGATTTTGGAGGAACTACAGAAAGTAGAACGAGAGTTACAACTGAAAACTCAGCAACAGCTAAAAAAGCAGTATCTAGAGGTTAAAGCTCAAAGAATTCAACTTCAGCAACAGCAGCAACAGTCTTGCCAACACCTGGGATTACTAACTCCTGTTGGAGTTGGAGAACAGCTTTCTGAGGGAGACTATGCACGGTTACAGCAAGTGGATCCTGTTTTGCTTAAAGATGAACCCCAGCAAACTGCTGCTCAGATGGGTTTTGCACCAATCCAGCCTCTGGCGATGCCTCAAGCTTTGCCTCTGGCGGCAGGTCCCTTGCCTCCAGGGTCCATCGCAAATCTTACAGAACTGCAAGGAGTGATAGTTGGACAGCCAGTACTGGGCCAAGCACAGTTGGCAGGGCTGGGGCAAGGAATTCTGACAGAAACACAACAAGGGTTAATGGTAGCCAGCCCTGCTCAGACCCTCAATGACACGCTGGATGACATCATGGCAGGTGGGTTTATATTGTTATGAGCAGGTATCAAATATGATTTGCTTAAGGCGAGTAAGAATGTACCCAAATTTTTTGCCGTTACCCAACTTGAGAACTATTTTTGGACTGACTCATGTCTAGCTTTAGAAATATTAGTTCAATCTCAGAAGTTCTCAGATGGATACAGGTTGAATTAAAGATTAGCTCATTCAATACAAATGACTGAAGCTTTCTGGCTTAGCTTGGTAGCTTGAGAATCTAGGTTTTTCACTAGTGGGGTTGATGTTTGATTTTTGTTTTTGTTTTCATTTTTTTCCTTTAAGTTCAGAATACTGAGATTGAATTTTGGCATTTTGCTTCTGTATTCACACCAATAAACTGGGAAATTGATAGAAGTTGAAGTGCAAAACTAGTAGGACACATCAGGAAGCTTATTTATGAACAGAAATACTTTATATCCTAATGGATCAGACTTCAAACCTGATGGATATTTAAAAAAAAAAAAAAACACTTTTACAAAATTAATAAAGTTCAAAACCAGATAGAGTTTAATTATACTGTATGTAAGTGATTTTGTCCCCTGTGAATGTTAATGTGTAGTCTCTTTCTAACTGTATCATGAGAAGATGTGGCCCCCTGAAGTATCATATATGATATATTTTTAGATGTGTAGCCAGATAAATTTTATTCCATTATAACTAGTTTCATCGACAAGAAGATATATTTTAGAAGATTGTTTTAATGCTTCTAGTTTTTGGTACTTATTTTTTGTAAGCTTTGTAACAAAGTAATGGTATGACATTTTATAGGGTTGTGAGCCATAAGAGTGCTATACTGAGAAGGATAACTTGCTTCATTAAAAAAAGAAAATTTGAAAAGGAAGGAAAACAGAAAAATGGAAGGAATAAACAGTGGAATTTTGATAACTTCCATCTGATCTCTTCCCCTTTTTTATTTATTCGTCTGTACTTAAAGGATGATCGACTTTTTCTAATTTAAAAACTGTTTCAGTAGCATTAAATATGATGAGATTATATAATTAAGTTTCATCTTTTAAAAGGATAATAGAAAACTAAACTGTATAGTGTTTAGATGTTTAGGTAACATTCAGACACTAAGAAACCAGCTGAGATAGATTTTATACTTAAAAATATCTGTAAAGTTTGCTAGTCCTCCTTTAATAGCACATCAATAGTTACAACATGTGGAATGAAAATTTCTGCTAGTCTTAAGGGTTAAATGACCACATTGGAAAAATGCTAGTACTAATTACTAGTAAGAATTGTATGGCTCTTATTGATGAGTGCAAAATTTTTCTGTAGATTTGAAAGTCACTACTAATCATGATTAGCAGATTATAATTGAGAATAAAATTTAAAAATTATTAAATATCCTGTGAAAGTTGGAACACAGTAACCATTAACCCTAGATTTGATACTATGTCCATATGAATTCAGATCATAATAATGCTCTATCATGTGAAACTACTAACGGATGTATAGAGTCAAATATTAACATATCCACTTGAATGAAGAATAGGCATTACATAGTAATGGTTGTTTAAAAATTTTTTTGATATATCAGAGTTTACCTGATGTGCTTGGACATGCATAGTTGTCAACAATGATTTGCTAGTTGTACAGTTTTGTATGCTGATCAGAATTATTAGAAGTTTGTAAAGTATCTTTTCTTTTGATTCATACATGAAACAAAAACAATTCTATTATATGTGTTCTCAGTGTTCCGTATAAAAAAATTTTTAAGTGCACATAACTTTTTAGAAAATATGACAAATGCTTGTCATAATACAAAAATATTTTACTTTTTTATTTATTATGCTCATTTCTATGGGGAGAGAAAGATAGCCAGAAGGAGGAAGAGTAGGATTAAAAACATTTAGCTACTTACCTGCAACTCATCTCTGACAACAGACATGTGCACATTCACACACATACACATATACTCATGCACTCACTTTTACAACCTCGATCTTAAATTTCTATGGTAGGATGTATCTTTTCAGTTGCTTAATGATGATTTCCACTTCTTTCTTAGGGGTTTAAATTATATTACAGCCTCATTAGTCTCATCGTCTCCTTTCCCTCCCTCTAGCACACTCCCTGTTCTGTTTTTCTTAGCCTTCATTTATTAGACTTCTACCATAAAATTTGCTGACCAAAATCGTCTGTCTTTCCTGTTCTTCACACTTGCCAAACCAGGATCAGCTCCCTGTTTAACCTATCTCAACACCTTGCCTTTGCTGTCGTCTCAAGTTCCCTTTTTCCTACGCTGACATTAAAACTTTTCTGACGTGTGGTTCTCCCTTTCTAAATCTAACCCTAAAATGAAGCCCCACATGTAAAGATTTTTACCAGAGTTCCTTCAGGTACCTACATATTTTACATTTGTTACTTTCAGTTGTGGAGAATGGATGTTGTGATTAACAGTTACTTAATTTTAGTAAACCAATTTCATGGGTACCCGGAAGGAAATGATGAGATAATTGATTTTTCCTATCTCCTTTAGATGAGGTGATAAGAACAACCAATTTGACTTAAAAAAAAAAAAAAAACTGTAATTTTGGTAGATTCTTTAAAATATTCCAGTTGAAATGTAAATTATAATTTAGTCATTTAACAATAAACTTAGATTTTTTTTTTAACCTGTTTAGTATTATGAAATAAAATTTAGTGATTCGGACAGACTGTTGTTCATCCTGTTTAAGCTACTTTTTGTCTTTAGCGTTTTTATTGTGAAAATCCAATCAAAGGAGATATGGAATCAATTTTAAGAGCTCTAGATATATTTTTTGAAATTTATATCTACAATATGTATACTTAAATTATCTTGATCTTTTCGTAACATAACAGAACTATCAATATGGAGTAACAATATCCAGATCACTAGATAATCAATTTAATATGTTAGTGTTTGCCCTTTTCTATTGGTCTGGATCCCTAAGGATTCAAACAGTGTTTGTTTTGTTTCGTTTTGTTTTATTTTCTCCTTTGTTTTTCCTTTGGCTTTTAAGTGGACTTAAAACTGTATAATTATAGAATGTGTGTTTGCTATAATGTATAGTGTATGTTTGTGCCTGAACTAAGGATTCATGTAAAATAGATTTCTTAATTCATAATTATGTTTATAATTGTTATAATAAGATCAATTTCAGTTTTATTCTTGACAGGATCATAATCTCTTTTGCCTGGTTTCAGATCCAGTTGTGAATCATGATTGTTTTCTGTCTGATGTAGTTGATAACTACTTTGGTAATACACATCCACACTATTGTTGACCAGTCAAAGATAAATGCCCATACTTTAACACTATAGCGTTTTTAATGGGGTTGGGGGAGATGATGTTCACATATCAACTCCAGAAATAAGGCAATGAGAGAATAAAGTACCCTCAGCTGAATCTGCAGTATATCCTATACCAGCATATTTGGAGTCCTCCCACCTCAAGTACTGATCCGAATAGCCTTTTCTTAAGTTGAATATTTTGGTGAAAATAATATCACAGCAACATGATACTTAGAATAATAGTAATCCATATTTGAAGAATGTTTGTGTGCATACATTTATTTATACCCTAATCTTTTAATTTTATCCTTAAGTCAGTGTGATTGCTGGATTCATTGGTGAGCATTTTAGCTCCCTCAGAGTAATTCTTCACATGAGCAACTACACCTTCTGTGTGAGGATAAATTTTTGTATTTGAATATCCTGTCATCCAGAGGGCCACAATGCATAATATTACTGTATCCCAGTCTGCAGTTAGTAAAACAGTAGGAGGTGTTTTAAATGATTGCATAGTGAGATTTCTCCCTCCCCAAGAGTGATATTAATTTTACTAGTTCTAGAATATAAGGTGTGAAATCGGCAAGTAAAACCACGTATTCCCCCTTCTGATCTTGACTATTTACCTTTGATCGCTTTTCTAATTAAGATATAATGGACAACTTTCCATTTGCATTTATATTTAATACATAAACATTTTTGTTTTCAGGGTTATTTGAATTAAGATTTTATGACTACTTATCATAACAGGGGAATTTGTTTTTTCAGTTGTATTATTATTAGAAAATGAGTTACTCAGTATACATTATAATTTTACACTGTCATCATCAACAATAACCAGGAAAATTAGTTATTAGTGCTATAGTAGTCTTCCTGTAGACATATTATTTTAAGAAGTCTTTAATATTTTTGAGTGAATATGTCTTACTATTACTTAACAAAGTTTCATCCTTATTAAGTGCAGTTATTTGTTCAACAGCAGTCAGTGGAAGAGCATCTGCAATGTCAAACACTCCTACCCACAGTATCGCTGCATCCATTTCCCAACCTCAGACTCCAACTCCAAGTCCTATCATCTCTCCTTCAACCATGCTTCCTATCTACCCTGCCATTGATATTGATGCACAGGTAAGTCCCAAACTTAAGAGAGATGGTTTTTCATTGGAATTATGCCATAATTTAAAACATTAACTTCAGAGATTTAAACCATCAAAGATTGCCTTGTCTCTAGGCAAAGTCTTGAGCCACAGTTTTTAAATTAATTAAAGTTCACATTTAAAAAATAAAATGCTAAATGTAGATTATTAGTGATAATTATGTGATGATCTGGTTTCCAGGGTTATCAAGTAACCTTTTTCTTTTTAACTTTGGTTTACAGGAGGATGTAAAAGAAATAATTTATTTAAATTAGCGCTTATCTTCTTCTAATAATAAATTAATAGACGATATGGTTTGAAATATATAATGGATTGCATGTAAAGAAAAAAGGTTCTAACATAAAATTTATATTTTGTATGTCATGCGCATGATTTATATCATATATCATCTTTGAAAATTCTCATCTTACTGATTGAAATACGTGGGGAGTCTGTGTCTGTATCTGTAAAATTTAGCTGTATGGGATCCCAGGCACTTTTTGAAGAAGTAATATGGAGTGGGGGGAAGACGCTGTTTAAGTTAAGCTTTAGAAAGCCTGAGAGCTATTAAGTATAATTTTTTATTAAAAAGTAGTTGACCATGAAATCTCAGGGCAAGGTGAGATTGGAGAGAATAGTGTGTTTTGTCCTGAAGAAAAGTTAAGAGGTCTAATTTAGAAGACTGCCGAATAAGGTCAAGAGTACATGGCTGTCAGGACTAAGAAATGTTTGCAGTTTACTTAGTTTTTGTATTTTGATAGTACCTGGGGTGTGTACATTATAAAACTTTTAATTTTATATATGATTATTTCTTTATAATAAAGCCTGAATTTTAGCAGGGGTAACGCGGGGAGAAAGAGAGAGGAGTGAGTATGTGTGTGTTTGTGTTGGATGGACCATTAAGGGCAGGTACTCTTAACCTATTAAAAATAAAGTTTCCTTTTTATTAAAATGTTTCTCAGTAACACTATGAAAAAGGAATTTTATTTCTGTTCTTACTTGTTGCCCAAATATCTGTTGATTTTTATGTACTGACTTCTGTTTTTGTTGAGTACTTAAAATTGCCAGGAACTATTTTTAAGAATTGTCTCATCTAATCCTCAGACCACATATATGATGTAGCTACTCTTAATACCCATCTCCCTGAAGAAGACACTGTTGCTAAGAGAGAGATTAAGCATTTTGTTTAGTCACTTCATTTAGGCTAAGAAGCAGCGGGGCTAGGAATCATTCAGCGTGACTTCAAAGACACCACTCTTTTTTTCTTTTGTAACGGGTTCTTGCCATGCTGCCCAAGCTGGTCTCAAACTCCTAGGCTCAAGAGATCTTCCCCTCTTAGCCTCCTGAGTAGCTGGAATTACAGGTGTGCCACCATACCCCAAAGATGCCACTCTTTTAACTACCATCTACCTAGCCTTTTAAAAAAATATATGAGACATTCATTTGATGAGCCATAGTTATTACATTTAATATTGATAGCATTGTAGAATTGGTTTGAACTTGGCATTGAATTTGCATTATTTTTCTCCAGTCTTTTTTGCTTTGAGGCTTCTTCTTCTTCTTTTTTTTTTTTTTTTCTATTTTGAGACGGAGTGTCGCTCTGTCACCCAGGCTGGCAGGCTGGAGTGCGGTGGCACAATGTTGGCTCACTGCAGCCTCTGCCTCCCGGATTCAAGCAATTCTCCTGCCTCAGCCTTCTGAGTAGCTGGGGTTACAGGCACCCACCACCATGCCTGGCCAATTTATTTGTATTTTTAGTAGAGATGCGGTTTTGCCATGTTGGCCAGGCTGGTTTCAAACTCCTTGACCTCAGGTGATCTGCCTATATCAACCACCCAAAGTGCTGGGATTACAGGTGTGAGCCACTGCACATAGCCGAGGCTATTATCTTTAGCAAGAAGTAGTTTTCTGATTTTTGTGGGCCTAAGAATTGATCCATTAGCAAAAATAAATACTTCACCAAAATGTAAAAAGACTTCTTTATAAAAATGTTTTTAAACAGGCACAGGAAAAGTTTGTCCAGAGATTGATTTTACTGAATATGAAAGTATTGTAGTGATGGTGAAATTATTTTTCCGGGCTGTACCACTCACCAACTATCACTATATTATAAATTAGTTCTGAGAAGTTACATGTAATTTTTTAATTAAAATTATTTTTAAACTTACATTTTAAATATAGTAGACGTGCTTTTATAGAAAGATTTGACTATGGATCCTTAAAAATTTACTCTTTTTTTATCTGATCTCTACATCAAGATTTGTCATTTGTTGGGTTAGCCAGACTTGAGTAAACTACTCTGGAGTTTTACCATACGTGTTTAGTTAGAGATTAAAAATTTCCTACTTTGGAAAAAAATACTGTTCAGAAATAATTGTTCACCATTTTTCTCCTTTAATTTTTGATGTTTGTTTTAAAAATTTACTGGTTTTTGACCAGGCGTGGTGGCTCATGCCTGTAATGCCAGCACTCTGGGAGGCCAGGTTGGTGGATCACCTGAGGTTAGGAGTTCAAGACCAGCCTGGCCAACATGATGAAACCCTGTCTCTACTAAGAATACAAAAATTACCCAGGCATAATAACACACACCTGTAATCCCAGCTATTCAGGAGGCTGAGGCAGGAGAAGCACTTGAACCCAGAAGGCAGAGGTTGCAGTGAGCTGAGATGATACCACTGCACTCCAGCCTGGGCAACAGAGTGAAACTCTGTCTAAAGAAAAAAAAAAAACCGGGCGCGGTAGCTCATGACTATAATCCCAGCACTTTGGGAGGCCAAGGCGGGCGGATCTTACAAGCTCAGGAGATGGAGACCATCCTGGCTAACATGGTGAAACCCCATCTCTACGTAAAATACAAAAAAAAAAAAAAAAAAATAGCAGGGCGTGGTGGCGGGCGCCTGTAGTCCCAGCTACTCGGGAGGCTGAGGCAGGAAAATGGTGTGAACCCCGGGAGGCAGAGCTTGCAGTAAGCCGAGATGGTGCCACTGCACTCCAGCCTGGGTTACAGAGCGAGACTCCGTCTCAAAAAAAGAAACCAGCTAGTTTTTAATATCAAGCAGGTACTTTAAGTGATTAAAATGAAGATTTTCTTGTACTCAATCCATCTGAAGTTTTTGTTTTGATAAGAAAATAATTTTATGGGCTCTTGCATAGTGGGTACTTTGATTATGTGTGATAATACTGTGCTGTGAAAAATAATATAATGAAGAAATCAATACCAAGATTGCTATTCTGAAAGATTAAACATTCTCTAATACTTGGGTCTTTGATCTGTTTATATAATAAACCTTAACATACAGACAACGCTTTGCAGATATTAACTGCTTTAACTTAATCTTTGTAACAATCCCATGAAATAGGTACTATTATTATTACCATTTTCCATTTGAGGAATGTAAGACATAAAGATATTAAATACCTTGCCCAACAGCTAGTTAATGGTGGGGCCTACTTTTGAACTCAGACACTCTGGCTCTAGACTCTATTCTTTTATTAACCACTGCACTGTTAAATTGTTTTTTATTTCTAACTTAAGTGTGTTAACGTTGAATTTGAATTATATTGTATTAGCCTGGTAAGTCGGATCACAGAAATGTGTCCACTGCCTAGATGGTAAGAGATCATTTATATTTCATCTTTGCATACCTAACATCAAAATGTACGGAAGAACAAAGGAAATGTTAATCTTTTAAAGCCTCAAAGTGTAACTCCTTTTAAAATGCTAATGATTCTGGAAAATGGTCAGACCTTTAACTGCTTTAATTGAACATTTTAGACAGGAGCTAATATTGTTAACAAGGATTAGCAGGAATCATATGTTTTATTTCCGGTCCTTGACAAGTGCTGAAGAGTTTGCATTCTTCATAAGGGGCTTCAACTCTCTGCTACACAACTAGAACTCACTTGCCAAGGGTGTGCCACAGACTTTCCAACTGTCCAGTTTTACTGAATCAAATTTGTCTAGGTATTTTCAAAACTTTTAAGATGAATACCACATACTTTGGTATTATCAAAATCTGTTTTAGGAAACCAATAAATAGTAGCTTGAAGGAATTATTTGGGACTATTTTTATTATACCTTTTGATAGCATAGCTCTGACCTTTATGTTTATTTTGCTTGAGTTTAAGTTGAGTTTATTTTGCCTAAGTTTGGTATAACCAAACTTATTTGTGAGTTCTGTGCATACAGAAATTAGGAATTATGTAGAGATTTTTTAAAACCACAGGCTTTATGTGGAAAAATAATTCTGACTTAAAGGTTAGAACTGAATACCACGAGTTAAATATTTTTTGTATTTTATTGTGTAAAATATGATCGATTCTAGGAGCCACTACCAATGAGAAAGAACCAGTTGTTTTGTTCTTGGGCTGTAAAAACTTGTTCCAACCTCTTTTTTGTCACATGTCCTCCATATATTCCTAAACTGCTTGTTGTTTTTATTCTCAAGCCTCTGAAGTCTTTTCGTGAACTTGGAGTAACTTATTGTAGTACATCTCATCTCATAACTGAAAAACACAAATAGCTCTTTATAGAATTTTGCTTTCTTTCACTTTTTAATAATTAACATGTATTCGTTATTTTAAAGAAGGGTAGACATCAAATTTAACTTGTGACATATCAAGACTGAAATTGTAAAGTATGTAAAATTATGTTTTACTTTTAATGGTATAAGTATCATTTGAATATTTTTCTCTAATTGGTTTTGCAATATAAAGAACAGTTTAATCACAGTGATTTAACATGAGAAATTAAAGAGGCCAGCAAAAATTAATTAACAGTGATATGTATAATATGCTACCATTAAAGCATTCTGCTTTAAAATACATGCATTCTACTTGTTCATATGGACTGGTTTTAACAGGTTATTTATTTTACTGATTATTCTCATTTATCGAATACCTTGAAGTGCTATCCTGCTTTTTAAGCTTACATATAACCTGACTGGGTTAGAGAATGAGGTAATGATTTCGAAGGTTGTGGAAGTCTAAAAAAAAGTTCAGCTCTTTAAGTCCTAGTAGTTTTCAAGTTAATTTAATTATGTTAAGAGTAATTAATAGGGCGCGGTGGCTCACGCCTGTAATCCCAGTGCTTTGGGAGGCTGAGGTGGTTGGATCATGAGATCAGGAGTTCAAGACCATCCTGGCTAACACGGTGAAACCTCGTCTCTACTGAAAATACAAAAAAAAAATTAGCCGGGCATGGCGGCAGGCACCTGTAGTCCCAGCTACTCGGGAGGCTGAGGCAGGAGAATGACGTGAACCTGGGAGGCGGAGCTTGCAGTGAACCAAGTGAGCCACTGCACTCTAGCCTTGGCGACAGCGAGACTCCGTCTCAAAAAAAAAAAAAAAAAAAAAGTCATTAATAGGTGTACTTCCTTTTTTTTTTTTTTTTTTTTTTAATTTTTTTTTTTTTTTTGAGACAGGGTCTCACTCTGTCACCTAGGTTGGAGTGCAGTGGCACCTCACAGCTTGCTGCAGCCATGAACTCCTGGGCTCAAACTATCCTCCCGCCCCAAACTCACGAGTAGCTAGGAGTACAGGCATTGCACACCACTTCTGGCTAATTTTTATAGAGATGGGATCTTGCCGTGTTGCCCAGGCTGGTCTCAAACTTCTAGCCTCAAGTGATCCTCCTGCTTCAGCCTCCAAAAGTGTTGGGATTACAGGCATGAGCCATTGTACCCAGCATACTTCCTTTTTCAAAGACACTTCACACAGTTCACTGCTTTTTCGCCTAAATTTCAGCTCATTAAAAGTTGTTTTTCCTTCAGTATTGCCATCTGTGTTACTATTTCTTGTTTTCATTCTGTATCACCATTATAAAATTGAATAGTCATGTTGATAACTTACAGAATATTTTTACATTAGATATATTTTTATCATTTTTTATAAGCCAGAATTCATCATAACAACCTCTATTAATGGTATAGAATGGTGTATACTTTATGGCATCATGGGCTCACTGAAATTTTCTTTAGAATATAAACCTGAATGAGCTCTTAAAGCTCTGGACATCTATCTCCCTTTTCAGGTTTAGGACTTCCTCTTAGATATGTGACAAGGAATATAACTTCTTGACTAATGTAACTGTGTGCAATATAATTTGAGTTTAAGGATTCTTTCTTTAACTGATACCTTGCTTTCTACAAAATCGTCAACTGCATTGTAATTATTTCCGTTGATCAGCAGTATTTGAAACACCTGTTTTTTTCTTTGTCATTATTAATATTAACCCAAATTTCTATTTCAGTTCATTTGTTTATTGATGTGTTGAGAAACAGAGTGTTATTTCTTACCATTTTGGGATTGTGTAGGTGTTTTTAGGAGGATGGAAGTCTCACTTCAGGCTTTTTAAATTCTTTCATTATTATCTTAAAAGAATATCATGTTCATTGGTTTAGTTTCTCCTTGATGTAGAAATACAATGGAGTTGCCCACTTTTAACTTCATTTCCACAAAGAATTTAAAGCTGCTTTCTTAGCTTTAAATGTTTGTTTCTTGAAATCTCATAATACATTATTATGCTTGTCTCCTAGTTTGAACCTGAATTCGCTGTGTATAGTAATCAGTAAGCTCCTTTGAGTCCTATATTATCTTTGTCAAGATAGAGTACTTAGTATGAGTACTTTGAATATAAAAGGTGCTTAATAAATGTCAGTTGAATTTGTGTTTTATAATATTGGAAAAAACATTTTACTGATCCACTGAAATTTTCCGTGCTTATCTTTTGCAAATTTTATGTACATCTCTTCATTTTCTATTTGAGCTTTCCTAAATTACTCTTTAAACCCTGGAAGAATTTTAGAAACCTTACAAACTTCATCATAAAATTGATTCTTCTGCTGATTGCATATGCACCAACATAGAGTGTACATAAGACACATACACTTAACATTATATTCACCACAATCTGCTTTGCCTTAGGGCCCCTCTGTGATATAGTGGGGAGAGCAGGATTTTGTTATCAAGAAGATCTTCTTGGGTTTTTTAAAGCACACCTCTACCAGTTGTTAGCTTATGTGGCCATCGGAAAGTTATTTATCAGAGCCTTTATCTCCTTTTCTCTGAAATCAGATATAATTTTTCCTATAAACCTGAGATGAATATCAAATACTATAACACAGTCAGAGCTGTCACTCATTTAAGTTTCATGTCCTTCTCCATTGTTGTAGTTGGTGCATCTCTCCCTTGTGGCCATCCCTGATCTCTGCAGTCAGTAGCTCTGCTCTCTGCCAGCCTCTTCTGCAGAGCAGCTTTTGCGGTCTCCCTCTTCATCACTGACTAGTAGGCTTTTTCTTTTTCTTAACTCTTATTGATTTTGCCTTTTGTCTTTTGTTTTCATTTCTTATAATGAAATTTGGTCTTTAGAGTTATTTGCATTCTGGGAGAATATGCTTTTCCTTTTTATAATTATTACGTACATTCTACAAATACAATGTGTAAGTGCAATCAATGCTACATATATACTCCCTTGTTTATTATGTTTATTAGTAACAGTTTTTGAATCTATGACCTTTTACAGCTTTTGCCATTTATTTTGCTTAACTATCATCTATTATTTCCTAAGTAGTGCATCACTTACAGGTAGAAAATACAAACATGGATAAGACATATTCTTTACCTCCCAGGATTTATAGTCTCTGTGGGTGATAAATATATAAGGCAGATTGGTGATAAGTACTATAATAGAGATATGTATGGGAAAGTGAGGGAAATGCTCAGAGCAACACTGTCCAGTTGAAAAATAAGATGAGACACGTTTGTAATTTTAAATTATCTAGTAGTCTCATTAAAAAATGTGAAAAGAAACAAATGGGATGAATTTTAAAATATTTTATTTAACTTAATATATCCAAATATTGTTTTAACATGTCATATAATCAATACACCACAATTGCTGAGATAATTTACATTTTTTTTCATACTAAAAGTCTTCAAAACTTGGTGAGCATGTTACACTTATAGCTGGAGTGATCAAATCATTTTGGTTTTCCTGAGACTTTCCTGTTTTAGCACCAAAAGTCCTTCTCCCAGAAACCCCTTCAGTCCCAGATTTGTCACCCTACTTAAAGTATATCTAAATTTGGATTTCATTGGAAATACTCAGTTTGTATCTAGATTTGATTAAATGTACAGTTGAAAAGTAGATTCATTGACTCAAATTGAGACATCCTAAGTTTTCCAAGAACCAAATTGAGTATCAGTTATTAAATTTAAATTAAAGTTAAATACAATTTAAAATTCAGTTCCTCTGTTACACTAACCATATTTCAAATGCTAATAGTCATGTGTTGCTTGTAGAGTACTAAAGGTATCTAGCTGGGCATGGTGGCAGATGCATGTAAACCCAGCTACTCAGGAGGCTGAGGCAGGGAGAATTGAGTGAATCCAGGAGGCAGAGATTGCAGACAGCTGAGATCACACCACTGCACTCCAGCCTGGGTGACAGAGCGAGACTTCATCTCAAAAATATAAAATAAAATAAAAAATAAAAGTATGAGAAATTAGATAGTTCGCTAGGTTAGCATTGAAACTATAACAGAATATGAACACTGGTAGATCTAGTGTTGGTCATTATCATTAGCAGAAGGCAGAAGCAAACCATATGTAGATGGTGTCATGTCTTATTATAATAGTTTTTCAAAATACACAGTATATTTTGGATGTTTTGTTCCTTTAAGTATTTTGGAGCTTTGTTCTCAAACACAGCTAAGTTACTTGGAAACAATTTTTTTTTTAATTTCAAGGCCTACTTTTCAGTTTGTTAGGTGGGTCCACAACTGCTAATTTGACCCTACTACTGAGGATTCTACTTGACATCCTGTGTGTTTTGAGGTCTTTCTACTCTGGCTGGTGGGAACCAAACTATTCCTGGCCCCATGTGAGCCCTGGGTATTATTCAGCCTGACTCTCTCTGGTGGTCCTTCCCTGGCCTCGGATAATTTCCTCATGCACATGGACTGATCAAAACTCAGCTGAAGGTTTGAGGGGAATCCTCTGCACATCTCCAGAGTACCGTCTCCGCAGTACTCTCATCTTCAATAATCTGCTCCATGAATTCTAGCCACCTTGACCTCTCCAAATTCTGTTTTCTCAAGTTGGGGAGACTGCCAGGCTCTGTTTGGATACTTGCTCCCTGCACACTATAGCCTGGAAACTCCCCAGGCAGTAAGTTGGGTTAATCATTTCTGTCTTCAGGGATCACTGTTCTGCACTGCCTGTCTAAATACCATCGTTTCAAAGAGTTTTTTTTTTTTCTTTTTTAGTTATTTGAAATAGGAAAATAAATCTGATCTATGTTTCTCCATTAATGGCTGAAAGCAAAAGTTAATCCACAGTATTTCTTTCACCCGCGTGATTGAAAGTCATACTTTATTTTCCTTGATGCTTGTAGTCTTTTTAAAAAAACTCACAAGTTGGCTACTAATATGGAAACAAGTAAACCTTGCTTTTCTTTTCTTTTTTTGTTTTTTTTTTTTTTTTTTGAGATGGAGTCTCGCTCTGTCACCCAGGCTGGAGTCCAGTGGCGTGATCTTGGTTCACTGCAACCTCTGCCTCCCAGGTTCAAGCGATTCTTCTGCCTCAGCCTCCGAAGAAGCTGGGACTACAGGCACGCGCCACCACGCCTGGCTAATTTTTGTATTTTTAGTCGAGATGGGGTTTCACCCTGTTGACCAGGGTGGTCTCGATCTCTTGACCTCGTGATCCGCCTGCCTAGGCCCTCTCAAAGTGCTGGGATTACAGGCATGAGCCACTGCGCCTGTCCGTAAACCTTGCTTTTCAAATGTTTGATATTATAGAGTGGTACATATGTATTTGTGTGTATTTGGTATGTTTGCATATTACGTATTTGATATTAACATCTTAAGTTATTTAATAAACTAACCAAAAAATAATTTCTTATAGACTGAGAGTAATCATGACACGGCGCTAACACTTGCCTGTGCTGGTGGCCACGAGGAACTGGTACAGACACTGCTAGAGAGAGGAGCTAGTATAGAGCACCGAGACAAGAAAGGTAGGGCCACTTTTGTTTTATTTTTTGGAATAATGGTCAAAATATTTATTTAGGAACATTATTTCTTAGTCCTATTTTGAAGGTTAGATATTTTGTTCTTTTGCCTTAGCATGTAGTGAGAAGACCATTATTTTTCTCCAGGTTTTACTCCACTCATTTTGGCTGCCACAGCTGGTCATGTTGGTGTTGTGGAAATATTGCTGGACAATGGTGCAGACATTGAAGCTCAGTCAGAAAGAACCAAGGACACACCACTCTCCTTGGCCTGTTCTGGGGGAAGACAGGAGGTAATGTTTCCCCTTAGTGTAATTGTTTTTCTCTGTCTGTTTAGCAAATGTGTACTTTCACTTATATTATTTTTTCTATCAGAACAATGCTTTTACGTTTAGATTTTTCACAATAGCTGAAACTATTATTTACTAACAAAAAGATGAGTATCTTTGTTAGCATAAGCTGTCTTGCCAGAAAAATCACACATTGTTTAGAATCCTGCTTATCTAAAAGTAGTACTGCGCCATGCATTTAGGGTAGGAGAAAGATTATTGCAAGTCAAATCAGTAAGTTCCTAATGTACAGGGCCTATATTCACTCATCTTTGCCAGCCCTATAGTACATGGCATAAGGTACTTAATCCCAGTCTCTGTTGCTGTCTATAAGATTAGTAGGGAATTAAGAATATTCAATTTTTATGTGTTTTGAGAACTCTTGTCTTGCTTTGATTTTTCCCCACCGTTTCTCAACTCTGGAGGAAAGGTTCTCAGATAAGATGGTAAGATTATATGACCTTTTGTTTTTTTAAGGAAACTAGAACAACTGACAGAGATTAGCCAGGCCCTAGAAATATAACTTTACACTCACTTATGTATCTTGTGACATTTTATAATCAGCTAGATCACCTATTTTTTTTTTTTTTTTTTTTCAAATTCAGTCCTTTGTACAGGGGATATAAACCAGATGTGTTGTCTCCATAGATTCCCTTCTCTATCAAGGAATTATTGAATCTTAGATTTAGAAAGCACCTTAAGTGTTTCAGATCAGTGTCTTACTCAGCTTTAAAATGTTTTTTCTCTTTTTCTTTTCTAAGGTTTTCCTATTTATCAAGCTGAAGTATGCCTTTTTTGTGTCCCCACAGTCCATAGTTTTGTTCTTTAAACAAATAGAGGTTTATACCCTTTTCTATCTTCGGATTTTTTTTTTCCTGAAGTCACCTATTCTTTGTGTGAAACAAGTCCTGTTTCGGTTATTAGCCCAAGAATACTTTTTCCAATCCCTTCACCATCATGATTATTTCACCCTTTATGTCAGTATCCCTCTTGAAATATTATATGTAAAGGTATTCTGACAAGCAAACTGGGGAACTGTTACCTCCTGTTTGAGCATCTTAAACTAGCTTTTTCCCTCAGTTCCCTCCAGTCATAGCACATAAGGTTATATTGAACTCGAGTTAGTTAAACCCACTAGATTTTTAAAATAAACTAGTAAATAAACAATTTTAAGATATATAATAATTCCTATGCAAAAGAATGAGAAATCTAATAAGATTACGTAAGTGTGGGAAGATAGGGCTTGGTGATCCTTCATTTTATAAATTAAAAAGAACTGAAATCTATTAAGAGTGATAATATAGGCATTTTTTTTTGTAATTTTTGTTCCCTTATATTTGGAGTAGATATTAATGCATGGATAGTTAGATACACTTATTACTAGAATACTCCACGCAAGAGACAAGGAGCGTGGCCTGTGCCTACTGTTTGGTTTCTTCTACTTGTGTCACTTTTTCTTCTGTAATTCATAGTAGGGGCAATAGATAGGTTAAAAGTATTATAAGCCAAATATTAAGATAGTGAAAAATAAACTACTTAATTTGATAAATTATTTCTACTATTCCAGAAAAAGTAAAAATCCCCATAAATCCCGGAAAGCAAAATTTTACCTTGACTGAAATTGTCAATCATTATTTAGCTTGAAAAAACTTGCTTTATATAGGAACAAATTTTTTCAATATTGAGTCAAGAAGAAATTAGTTGATTTTCTTTATTTAAAAGTAATATTAAAGCCAATAGGACACTGTAATTTTTATAAATTATGTATTTTTGTTAAAATGTAACAGATTAGGTTATGACAATTGTAGAAGTATGTTAGGGTAATAATTTTGCCTATACACACTTCGTTACTTTAATTTGGTGTCAATAGAACAGGTAAGTATTTTCAAGTGATTAATAAAATGTTGGAAAGTCATTTTACTATAAAATCATACATTTTGTTGTATATTGGATGTTTGGGGAGCAGAACAGTTCTCTAAAAGAATTGAGAAAATATAATGGCATTGAGGAAACTTGAGAAATTTGATTAGAGTTTTCTACTATACTGTTTATAAAATAGCCTAATGCCATATTTTTTCTTGTTTTTATAACCTTGTCACCATAGGCAACCTAGTCTTACTTGCTCTGAAAGCAAAAAGTGATGGAAAGAATGTGATATCTAAAATTGGACATAGCTTTCCTGAGATGCAAGATAATGCACTGTTCATTAACATTCATTATTTGCCAGTTAGTATTTTAGGATATATTATTACTAGTAAGAGCAGGGATAAGAGCTATGATCTTGAGCTAGTCTTGACTTCTCTATATCTTATTTATAAAATGAAAATGAATATTGTGTCAAAGGATTGTTTAGGCATTAAATGGCATAGTGGACAATGATTTATGAGTGGCCAATCAGTACTTAAATAAATGCTAAATATTTTTAGTTTCAGGAAATGCAATTAAGATCCAGTGGGATACAACTACACATCCGCTAGAATGGCTAGAATGGAAGACTAGCAATAACAAATGTTGCCAAGACTCATGCTACTAGAACTCATGCATTATTGAAGGGAGTGTACATAGTACAACCACTTTAAGAATAGCCTGACAATTTCTTACAAAACCATTCACCCGGAAATTCTGCCAGTAGATGGGACCTAAAATCTAGGTAGTAAATGTATATAAGGTTTTTCAATGTTGTGTTAGAAAATTTTCATAATGTTGTGAAAATATAGTACCTTTTATTCCATGTTTTTAAAATATTTACTGATTGAAACGTTTAAAAATGTGTTAAATACATTCACACGTATAATATGAAACAATCTTGTTCCATGTTACTCTGTTTTACTGCTTTGTGGTGAAATAACAAATATTGATTTCCAAAACATGTCACAACATTTGCAATCCAGACCTCTCATGAACACACTATACCATTTTAGTAGATTTCTACATGGATTTTACTTGAGTAGGTATTTCTTTGTTGGCTTCCAAGACCTCCTGCTATCAGGCTGGTTTTGTGCAGAGCATGGAGGAAGAACTTTCCCCTTCTTTTGTTGTACAGTATACCAGAAAAAGAAATTTAAAAATACACACTTTGATAATTTGTCTCTCCATAAGAAAACATATTTTTTTCTATTTCTTTTCAGGTGGTGGAGCTATTGTTAGCTCGAGGAGCAAATAAAGAGCACAGGAATGTTTGAT